>NW_027179686.1:162500-165000 GCF_036669935.1 Montipora foliosa | reverse complement strand
GATAACACAGGATACCAATGTTGGCCTCTATGGAAGAGAAGAGTATTAAGCTGCCCAGTATAAATGCCATGCAGTTAGTAAAACAGACTATTTTAATGCAGCCTGCAGACACCAAAAATCAAGCAAGCAAAAGAGAATTGTGGCAACCAATGGTAACCTGTTGATGTTCCTCAAAGCTCTTTTGGAATGTCCATGGAAACTACTACTGCACAGCTACTAACTTTCCAGTGGTTTCAACCCGAAGAATGCAATGCAGTTGACAGTGTGTATCAGAAAAGAAAATCAGAGTTTACTTAAAGGGGACAAACTCTAGTTTTTAAGTGTTTTTGATCCCTGAACCAACCCCTATTGACTGCAATGAAGTAAAACTGCTGCCCTTAGACAGATTAAAAGCCACAAGCCAAAAAAAAAGATTCACATCCACTGAGTTACACACTGTATGCATGAACTCCCAACACCCAGGGTTGTCCCTAGTTTTCAGCGCAACAGGTATGGCACCTTTTCAAACTGTTAAAGCAATTGGTTAATGTTGGACGTTCTGCAAAGGATAAGCGACTTCTGAGCGTTTGCAGGTGGTAATAATAATTGCTCTAACTTACAAGCGTTAAATTTTACCGGTTACCGCATGATAAGGAGAACCCTGAACAACATTCTTTTTCAAAGACAACAAACCCTCCTCATACTCGTTTTACCAATGAAAAAAGTTCAAGTTAGGTTTTTATAAAATTACATGTTCAAATTATTTCTTCTGTAAAGTTGTTGTTTTTCAGTGTTATCCAGGTGTTTTGATGAAAATGCTTCAATTTAAAGGGAACCTCCACTAAAACAAGAATAAAACTTTAAAATACTGAACACAATGCTTACCATCAAAATTGTTCGAACTTTTTCTTATGGAAGCGTTTCTATTCGAAAGAAACAAATTTCAAAAACGCTTGCTTTGGTTTTCAAATTTCCCGGGCGTCGCCATTTTGAATAATTGTGACGTGTAATGGTTGCCCTATTGTTTCAAAACAAAATCTTTTTGTGCAAATATAATAAAGCAACCTTTACACGTTACAATAATTATTATTCAACATGGCAGCGCCCTGGAAATTTGAAAACCAAAACAAGCGTTTTTGAAATTTGTCTATTCCAGATACAAACACGGGCCTCATGGTTAGTGTGTTGACCTGAGTTGTCCAGGTTCGGGGCCTGGCCGGGGACATTGTGTTGTGTTCTTGGGCAAGACACTTTACTCTCACGGTGCTTCTCTCCACCCAGGTGTATAAATGGGTACCGGCGTAATGCTGGGGGTAACCCTGCGATGGACTAGCATCCCATCCAGGGGGGAGCATAAATACTTACCTAGTCGCTTCATGCTACGGAAACCGGAGAGAAGCGCCGGCCTTAATGGGCCTTCAGGCTCGTAAGAGAGACTTTTTTAAAACTGAAATTAACTATAATTCATTATAATTCATTATTTTTCCTTACTGGAAGCTGCATGCATAGTTGTAGTGTCTTGATTTTAAAAACCCCGAGTACTGATTGCATTTATTCATGCACATATCGCAACTTCAATTTAATTGAACTATTTTCCCTTTTGTAACAAAATAATTTTTACAAATCTCTGTTTGACTGAATACATGTAGTAAGCTCTAAAAAATACTTTACAGTAAAAAAGGTACTCTAGTAATTATCTATTATTTATGAAAAATAATATAATGATTATTAAAAAAAACCCAGCATAATAACATACTGATGTCAATATTGTAAATACCCATGCCAGACCCCATATTTATGCAAACGTTTCTGCTCAGTGTTTTTTAAATAACGGCAGTACATTTGTACCCTGTTCATTGTGTGGCTTGCTTACAGTTTCAGGGCCCCTGTGATAACTAAAAATGACAAGGATCAAGCCTTTTAACAGCCATAAAAAATACCATTTCCAGTTTAGTAGCTGAGATAAGTGAGCTACTGTACAGGCAGTATTTCTCATGGTGTTCATAAAGGCTTTGTTTCATAAATATGAAAGCAATGGAACAACCTTAGCAGTAAAAGCTCAAGACTTGAGAGTTTTAAACATCAGATTTTTATATCCTGAAAACCCTAAGTGAGACAGAAATCCTCACTCAAGAGAGACTAAAATCGTCCGATCATTGTTGTCATTTCGTAGGGGAGAAGCGGGCATTACTAAACTGCGAAACAGTGAAATACTGAAACGAAGCTCCAGAACACCATGTACGACCCCACCATACATTGAATACTAACCAAGAATGGTTGGATTTGAAATTAAATATTGTTTTAGGTCTATTAAAATAAATTAGGTCTAAAACGTTATTGCTCCTAATTCATTGAGATTAAGATTAGGATTCATCTTAAGACTGAGATGAGAAATAACATTTTAGGCCTAAAATGATATTTAATCTCAAATCCAACCTTTGTCGGTTAGTATTCAATTTATGGTGAGGTCATATGTTTTTGGTGCTTGTTGTTTAGTACACACATGTCCAAATATACATGA
>NW_027179686.1:150000-152500 GCF_036669935.1 Montipora foliosa | reverse complement strand
TACATGCAAAAAATAGAAAGTACATGATCAAGAATTAAAGTACTACCAGAATATACCAGAATGTAATCAGTTATGTGGGCCTGTTCTATGTCAATGCCATAATTTAGTTTTATTAAAGGTAACCAAAAGACAATGAGCAGCAAAATTATAAGGTCTTGAAGGAAGCAAAAATAGGTAATTGCATTTGAAGTGAAAAATGTGAGTGAATTTTAAATTAAAATTGCCTATGTTGCCTCATTTTCTGGGGTTCCTTGTCTTCTTAAGCTATTTTTCAAGGAGTTTTAAGTGTTACTGTTTCTACAATGTCCCGTCCCCACCCATGGGGCTCTGAGAATAATCAAAAGTCTCTACCACGAACAACACCCCGGGCGGCCCGGCCCCCGAACGTGCTTTAACTATGACATAACGAACGAAATTACATAATATGAAATGAATCATATATTGAACTGCGGATATGAAATCAAGTGAAGGAACACTATATAACCAAACAAATTGTATTGTTCAATCAATTTTCCACACAAGGAATGTGCGAGCTATATGCATCTTTACAACTGCATAAAAAAAAAACCAACTGGCATTGTCCAGTTTGAGGAATCTAAGTAATTTATACATACCGCTTGCTACGAATTTCAAGAAAAGATGAGAGGGATTAAGCAAACCACCAGACAGAGCTGAAAAACGACTGCGCATGCGCCAGATAGGGTGCCTCAATCGTGCAAATGATTCGATCGTTTGATCTTGTCTTCTGCCTGTGTCACTATATATAACTCTTGACGGTGTGAATTTTGGAACTGAGATCATGGTGATTTAATTTAAGGAGACACATCAGATCTGTGTAACATATTTGTGTGGAATTTTTGGGCCATGAGATTCAAACCTCGTTAAATTTTCGGGAATATGCGCTGCAGAAACTAACGGAGGCTACAGTGAGTGTTCCATATTTGTTTTTGAAGCATGAAGAGAGGCACGCTTGTGGATTTCTATTTAATTTCTCTAAAGTGACGGAGAATGCTATTAAAACGATAAAACTATTGATTTTTTTCCACATCTTCAGTGATGTTGCTATCGGGTCTGAAAATTCACTATCACTAAATTGAAATATCATAGATTGTTATGTTATACTACTGATATCAACCTTTAATTACTACAAATAAGCCAGAAATCCAACGATTTTGCTTGAGCTGCCTTGAACTCAACTCTGTATAATTACTGAGCAAGTATTGCACGAGGCTGAGTATGATATGAAGAGTTATGCAGATCGAGGGGGTTATCCGCCAAAGCCGAAGGCTTGAGCCCAGTGGATAACATCCTCCGAGATCTGTATATCTTCATATCATACAAAAGCCGAGTTCAATAATTGTTTAATCATTCATTCAAAATATTTACACGGCAAAACAAAACGGTAACTGAAAATAATTTAGTGAATGATATTAAAGTTACTGTACATCATTTACTCGAAAAGTGCCAAAATTACGCTTTCTGTTTGTGTTGCGGTCGGTAAATTCGTTTGCGATGTCAATGGTGGAAAGCCTGTCCGTTCTTTCTCTGTGTATGTTTAAAACTGTCAGGTTACTAAAGTTAATCGTTCCCTGTTCATTCTTGAACGGAGCCATGTTTTTAGCCTCCGGGCAGTCTAAAAGGATCTTTCACCAGCTGCACTGGTTGCTGGATTTACGAGAACCAGCTTACATGACGTGATAACTTCTTTTATCATTTCCCATTCTGGGTTGGGTAGCTCTTTAATTTTTACTATGATGTCGCCAAAACAAAAATAATCACCATCCTTCAGCAGCACTTGAAAAATTTCCATCTGGGCGGTTAATACTGAAATATTAACATCATCATTGTACAGTTTTTCCATAAACTTTAGCTCTTCGGATTTGTCCTGCGAATTGAGGGTCTTAATTAAGAGAGACTCCATCTTTGCATACGTATCAAAGCTTGGCTGGTCAAACTGCTGGTCAATAGTGTTATCATCAAGTCAACAGCTTCAAAGTATATTCGCCTGTAATAGTCTTGTGTGGTCACAGGATATGTTGGCTCTCCAGTGCCAATTTCAATTCTTCTTGGTGTGCGAGTTCTCCTTGGTAACATCGGTCCACTCATGGAGGGATAGCTTTTACTCTTCAGTAAAACTACATCATAAAATGATCTGAAGCTCGTATCGTTTCGCATCTTCTGCAGAACGTCTTTTCTAAGACAAGCTACTCGTTTGCCACTTAGAGCTGATATCTTTGTTTGCTGTAAGGTTCTTGATAAGTTATCTGTGTGAGAAAACAGCCGCTGTCCTAAATTCAACCCGAAGAAGAAGTCAAAAGTGTTCATTTGCGCTTGGCATCCAATGATCCTTCCACGTATATCGGACTGGAGTTTCTCATCAAGGGAAATTGTCCACTCCTGAAGAAGAGCTGCATAATTGTCTAGGATTCGCTGAAAACAGTTTGCACGTACTGTCCATCTAGTGGGGCAAAGGCCAAGTATGCCCTTGGCTTCAGATTCA
>NW_027179686.1:137500-140000 GCF_036669935.1 Montipora foliosa | reverse complement strand
AGGCCTTTCTGGACGACTTCTGACATGGTGAAGTCATCAACAAATTTCCACACATCCATTCCCATGATTTCAAGATCATTTACCATAATGAGAAACAACCAGGGACCAAGTTTTGTTCCCTGGGGCACTCCAGCAGGAACATAACGCCATTCAGAGGAGCAGTCAGTTGCAAGCTTAGTGCGCTGTCTCCTGAAGGTGAGGAAGTCTAGTATCCAACACACCACCTGTCCTGGGATATCATACGTGAGTAATTTCGCTAACAGAATATGGTAGTTAAGGTCAAATGCTTTACGGAAATCAAAAAGCACTACACGGTTGGTTGCACCATTTCCATCTGTACTCACATACAGTTTGTGCATCGTACTAATTAGGGCATGAGTGGAACTTGACTTCGGGATCGTGCCGTACTGATGTTGGTCGATCTTCTTGAGAACCGCTGGTTTTACATATGTTTCCACAATATGGTCCTCTGCTATTTTAGAAATAATAGAGGTAAGTGATATCGGACGCAGGTGTTTGTTCACATCTATGATTGGCTTTTGCTTTGGGACGGGTACAATATCAGCATCCTTCCAACTTGATGGCAGACGTTTTTCTTGGTAGGAACTGTTAATGATATCACATACTGGGCCCGCCAGAAGATCTGCATTCTCCTGTAAAATCCATCCTGAAACTGCGTCAGGACCTTGCGCTTTGGCGGGGTTTAACGCTAACAGCTTCTTGAAAGTTGACAATTCAGCCATCAAGAGGATTTCATCGGAGGTGTTCACTAATTCCAAACAGGCAGTACCTGGATAGAGTGGTTCAAAGTGCTCCATAGGAACTTTGCGTTGATAAAATTTGCACACTCAACATCCGTCATCTCACTAGTACCTTCAAGATGATTCAGGGACTTACGAAAAGAATGATCTTGAGTTTTCGGGTTTGATAAACCACTAAGCTTTTTCACCTCTTTCCACCAGTTGGTCGAGGAGAACGCGCAAAATATGAATACAAAATATGTCCCAGTTTAGAACAGAGCAAATACCGACGGAACGGGAGATTTTCAATGAAATAAATTGTTTTCAACACAATACAAAGCCTGAGAATTTAGTTTGTCATCGCTTGTCTCTCGTCATTTCGCTTACACAATCAAATAAAGGACATTTGGCTGGCTTTCGGTGCTGTTTACATCGTTCGCAAGCGCCCTGAAGGAAAGATGATGCATTTTTTTTAATATAAGCACTTTTGTGTAGTGGAATAATAAATCTCTTATTCGATGGTTTAACATATAATACTCGATCGCGGACATTTTGCTCATTGCTGGTAAAATACTACGCAACTCGCAAAATATATGTTAAACCATCGAATAAGATGTATGTATTCCATAGTTTCTCCGATGCGTGAAATAGTTTACAAAAAACCAATCATTCCTAAGTTGAAATTGGTGTTCAGAAATTGTCTTCGGCTAAACTTTAGCTGATACCCGGCCATCAATTTGCACATTATAAGGCCGCTAAATGCTGCTGCCAGGGACAAATAACACAAATAAATCATGCGATCGTGTGATCAACAAAATCAAATAAAGAAAGTATATTGCCTCACCTGAGACTGCCATTACTAGAAATACGGCGAATGGACCGAAAGATTCTCTAGACATGTTTTAAAACCAGCAATCGTGGACCTATTTCACGATGAAGCATCAGATGGGTGTTTCAACGTAACAGGGCGTTTAGATAACGGCTTAATATGTTGTTTTTGACACAGTATATATACTGAAACGTTTTAAGCCACTAACTATGGTCGGTATAACAAACTATATACCGACTGTAACTAACGTAACAGCCACATGAATGGAGCTCAAAGTTCAGCCGTGTCTTCACGCAACGCTTCTTCGCACAACCAGGACATAAGGACGCCTGAATGAAACCTCTCTGTTTATAAAAGACCAATATATAATAAACACTCAGGCTTTTTGTACACCGGATAGGAAACAAGAGAAGCGGGTCTATTAGACCAATAATTGCCCGTTTTTTTAGGTTTCCTGATCGCGAGAAAGTTTTTCGTAAGGCGATGGAATTAAAAGATGGATTGGATGTTAAAGTCTACACGGACTTTCCAAAAGAAATATAAGATAGAAGAAGGAAACAGTGGTCCAAACTGAAGCGTGCTAGAGAGGCTGGAAAGACTGCTTTCTTCAGTAAACATGAACCATGCAGATAAACCATTTATAAATGGTGTTTACTTTCCCTTTATTGCATCACAAAATAACCCTGCTTCAGTTGAATGAGGAGATTAAGGTTTTGATATTTCTCTTTCATTTTCTGCATGTTTTTTTTCTTTTCTTTTCTTTTTTGAAATACAGTTTGTCGCGGGAGCGGTGAGCTGTACTAAATTTGAATAGTGGCAATCAGAGTTTCAATCCCAATGGACTGCATCTCGGATATAATTATCCGCAGTCTTTGTAATCTGTTTTACCTCTTTGTTATTTTTGTCATACTTGTCAGTGTTACGTAATTTA
>NW_027179686.1:115000-127500 GCF_036669935.1 Montipora foliosa | reverse complement strand
ATAAATCAATGACTGATTGTAGACTTCTGTTATGACAGGTTAAACTCCTTTAGCTAACTTATTACAGATTGTATCAGGGTATACTTGGGTATAATGGGGAAAAATGGGTATACATGGGAAAAGAGAAGTACGCAAGGGTATATTGGGGTATGCATGGGCATGCATGGGTATACAAGGGTATACGTGAGTATATAAGCGTATATATGGGTATACAGGGGTATATGAGCGTATACAAGGGTATACATGGGTATTCATGGGTATATAGGGGTATACATGGGTATATAAGGGTATACATGGGTATACAGGGGTATATAAGGCTATACATGGGTATACATGGGTATATAAGGGTATACATGGGTATACATGCCTATATAAGGGTATACATGGGTATATAAGGGTATACATGGGTATACATGCGTATATAAGGGTATACAAGGGTATACTGGGGTATATAAGGGTATATATGGGTATATAAGGGTATACATGGGTATACTGGGGTATATAAGGGTATACATGGGTATGTAGGGGTATATAAGGGTATACATGGGTATACTGGGGTATGTAAGGATATACTGGGGTATATAGGGGTATATAAGGGTCTATAAGGGTATACATGGGTATACATGGGTATATAGGGGTATACATGGGTATACATGGGTATATAAGGGTACACAAGGGTATATAAGGGTATACATGGGTATATAGGGGTTTATAAGGGTATACATGGTTATATAAGGATATACAAGGGTTCACATGGGTATATAAGGGTATACATGGGTATACATGGGTATATAAGGGTTTATAAGGGTATGTAATGGTACATATGGGTATATAGGGTTAATTATTTAAATGTATTATAATATACGCGTGGGAATACATTATAATTTAAATACACTATAATAGGGGATACATGAAGTACCTCGGCTTTCAAGGTGAGGTTGCCCGTTGACCAACCGCTGACCTTTACTTTTTTTTTACCCAGACTCCCAGCTGAAATATTCACACAATGAATTAGAAGAACCCTGTTTGAGGTCTTTTTAAAGCAGTGATGTTCAAGTTGCCTTAAAGATAAGGGGAAGGAACGTCTTTAATGTAGTTTTTAGATAAAAATGTTTACGTTTTACTAGTTTATGTTCCCGCGTTCCCTAGAACAGGGTCATGTTCCCTGGTTCCCTACGATATTTTCCCTTTGTTCCCTTGTTCCCCAAAACCCCTGGGAGACCCTCCATGTTAGAAAAGGACGTTTTTGGCTCACCTAGTTTTTCTCAAGCGAGGCTAAAAAAAGAGTTGGGTATTATTTCAAAACGGGGTCCAGTAAGTCAGAACTCATAGTTTTAATTCATACCTTCTGTCAGAACATGCCACCCCATTACAGCTTTACTTTTACAAATGATTTGACAAGAAAACTCCATGCAAAAAAATGAGCGCTTTTTAATCCTAGTTTTCATATGTCGGGAAAATCCCAGACGATCGGGGATTCCGCAGTTTCCCGACCGTCCCAGATTTTGCCGACATATCTGAAAATCGCCAGACGCTTGTCCCAGATAAATGGAAAGTGCGCCAAACCAACAGTTCACCAAACCTCATAGGGTTTGGAACGTTCAACCACGATGGCATGAACCGCCGTGGCATGAACCACGATGGCATGAACCACCGTGACATGAACTGCGATGGCATGAACCACCGTGGCATGAACCACGATGGCATGAACCACCGTGGCATGAACCACCGTGGCATGAACCACGATGGCATGAACCACCGTGGCATGAACCACGATGGCATGAACCACCGTGGCATGAACCACCATGGCATGAACCACGATGGCATGAGCCACGATGGCATGAACCACGATGGCATGAACCACCGTGACATGAACCGCGATGGCATGAACCACTGTGGCATGAACGATTGTTTTGCCGGAACGAAGCGGCAGCAATACGGGAATGCCCTACGATGTATAGTTGCATTTACATGTTGAGGCACAAGACGTTTCCAGCCTTGCAGACCACCAGGACACTTTTGTCGAATAGGAACCCAGATAAGAGACCTTCAGTTCGGTTGTGTAAGGTTCGAGCCTTGACTATCCTTCAGTTGTCCTGTCGCCCGTTGAGACAACTAGTTTACAGGAAAACATAAATTTGGTGGAGACAATAGCCATAAAAGCTTTCACATTTTTACCACTGAGAATTAAAGTACAGACTACACGTTCAACATTACCGATTTAGGGAAGAAAAGGAGTTGAATTTCGTATTATTCAGAAGGCCTTATAAATTCTGCATTGAGAAAATATTAAAGTGTATACAGACAATTCATCGTCCGTTAAGTATGCCTTAAACATGGAGTAGCTTTTTAGTCTTTAAACCGAATTATCCGTACGACGATTGTGGCGATTGGCGGTATCATGTGAGAAACGCTTATAAAGGCAGAGGTTGTAGTCGATATGCAACCAATAATACATACTTTATCCGCAATAGTATTCACAATTCACTGGGACATACGACACTGATCCGTTATAAGATCCGTCTAATTAATATGCTGGAGTAACATTAAATTATAGACGGCATAATTTTTTTTCCCTCGACGCTTGAAAAATTTAATGTTATCTTTGATGAGTATTTTCAATAATTGAAAAGATCACAAGAATTACAGCTTATACCTTCCACACACCTTATTTACAAACTGAAACAGGGGCACCCAACGATGATAATCTTCTGTGAAATATGTTTTCGGGAGAGTTAATTCGATTAGGCCCTTACGAAGAAGATATCGTTACCTATAATTTCCGGCCGGACACTTACTTTGCAGCTGAGATTTCAGAAAAGATCAAATTATTCTAGGTGGCAAAAACATATCTTTGCAAAGTCTTTATACTCATTACAAGGAGCTTACAAATGTCTCTCATTTGAAGGCTTTGAGCTTAATTTGCACGTTGGGTGCCCTTGCTGAAAGTCAAAAAGACTCGAGCCTGTGCAGCTGATTGATCTGACTTCATAAAGGAAACTGGAAAACTGAATCAGGCAATAGATTGTCTTTATACAGTCTTCGTTCAACGTGCACAATAGGTTATGTGTGATTGACCTTTTTGTTTTTTTACTTCTAAATATAACTCACACTTAAATGTTCGCAAGGCTAAATACATTGAAACTTGATAAAGGATTTTACTTCCTTCCTTACTTAATCACTTTCGGGGGTGAAGAGAAGTAATGGAGTATTGATATGCATTATTCCATTACTCCTGCACGAAAATTTTGATTATTCCATGATTCCAGGAAAAAGGAACTCATTATTCCGTTGAAAAAACCTACTTATTCCGGGTAATATAATACATTGTTCCACCCTACAAAATGGCATCATTCAATTAATCCAACAAAAAAACTTTCCGTTAAGTTATTCCATTACTCTCTTCACCCCCGGTTTCTAGCTTACACGTGTATATTTTATGACGTTATTTCTTTACAATGATAGAGCCTGTTTACGTTTGCCAAGAGCCAATTATAAACCCCATCTTGGTCACTTTTGGGTAAATGTAAATTTAGCGACCCCAACTCAGTCACTTTCTGTCTATGAATAAACCTTATATAAAGCCTTTTAATTGTAATTTCGAAAGGCGGAATCAACAGAGCTATCGTTCTTTCTGTAACAACTTTTTTCTACCGCGAATCTTTCCATTCAGTTTTAGATCCCACTAGCCAGATTTTTCTTACCCCCAAAATCCCGACAATTTGCCACACATACTAAGTAACTCTGCCGGAAACTCTGTTGAAAATGCAACCCCATTACAGTCAATCATGTCGTGAAAATGTACCCCATCCAGCGCCCCATTAGACAATTTTGCATGCACGGGCCATGCAGCTGAACAAAGTGGAAGCGCCGGATCTTGGGAGAGCTAACCAGCAAATAATTTTAAATAATACTGCAAGGCTGATTGTACGGCTGTGATGAGATATATATTTTCATTTAAAAATATTTCATCAGGCACTGCCTGTCTTCTTCAGCGTGTTAAATGATTTGCCGTTACATTTAACTCCCTGAAGAAGTCAGGCCCTGACTCACGGAAAATTGGTAAATAAAAAAAAGATATCTCCTCACAGCCGTACAACCAGCCTCCAGTATCATTTTGTTTTACATCCCCATTAGTACATTAATAGGAAGTATCCCCTCCCCGGAAATCTATCATTCGAAGGGTAGTCCCTGTAAACTTGAACAGAAGTTCAAGTTATAGACCTTTTTGGCGTCCACATTTTGCTTTCCCAATTCAGACCACGCGCTATCCTCAAGGAAAAATTCCTTATTCGTTAATACGGGCGTACACAGTCACAGACTTAGCACACGATTTCATACTGAGAACTGACAAAATGTCCAAGCTAAAAAGGTATATTCTTGCCAATTATCCGCTGGATTGAAATATGCGCGCATCGCTGAGCGCAATAATGCGAGCAGTATCCCGGATGACCGTCATCTGCGCTTTCAGAGTAAAATCTAATAGCATTTCCGGTCTTCATGAATCCAGGTGCATCCTTGTACTTAGTTTTGTACCCAAAACACTCTTGGATCTCATACATTACAAAGTACTTTTCCTTGAAATCCTTGCTTGCCCTTTTCCAGTCATAAACGGAAGAAAGCCACCTAAAGTGCACTTTCCTTCGAAACATCTCGTCTGAAACAAGCTGCTGTCATCCTCGGCACACCACGCTTAGAGTTAAAATGGCAGCATCTCCCTCACTGTCGCAGACAAGCTGCAGGATCTCTACTAACAGTTCGTCTGGAAGACAGGAAACGTCTAGAGAAACAGTTTCAATAGAATCAATGTTCATGTCAGTTTACTGAATACGAATCAACATTAAACTGAAGGCGTAAAGTACACTTGCTTTTGTAGAGAAGAGCGCAAATAGACCAATTCGGCTAACTCAATGTTGTACCCAATTCAAATCTTTTGGGAATAAAACGTTTTGTTCCAAGTATTTCCATATCATTTAAATGTGAATGCTTCATTGTCATGCAAATTCAACACACAAAGAATCTTAACCCCGAAGGATTTGAATTGGGTACAACATTGAGTTAGCCGAATTGGTCTATTCATGCCATCGAATGTGGGTCAATACTAATATGCCTGCTACCCCATTTACACGATGTAACCTCGCTAGCTATGTGGTGTTTTGCAGAACATCCCGTCACCTGTTAACATCCTGGGGGTCTAAAGGTACAAGACAAACACAGGCTGTCCATTTACTTTCATGATCCAACAAGCTAGGCACAGGAAATCTTAAGTTATGTTTCGTAACAAGAAAACATGTGCCCACCCAGAAGGCCCTCACTGTTTTCATATTGTTTTTGCTACCTATTTCATTATCTATTTCATTGTCGAGGGCTGCAAAACCCATTTGATGTTGCATATTCACTCTCAGTCTTCGGCATAGCACACTGTTTGTGAGTTGGCCGCTAGAAGAAATTAATCATGAAACATGTTAATCTTAACAGTCCCTGTGATCTTGTATATTTTCAATCAAATGGCCTGCATTATGCTTTATGTACCAGTTCACGACACGCCTGTTTTCTGCTTGCTTTAAACCAGCGCAACTTTCGACCGACGAGATCGTCTAATGTCTTCTCTTTGAGATCTACTGGCCGGGAGAAAGACTGAGCGTATTGAACGCTTTGTAGGTGCACGCACTCGAAAGCTGGATGCCCGCTTTGTCTAGGAACTCTTGCTGCCTCTCTGCTTTCATCCAGCTCACATGCGCTAACTCCGGAATTGGCAGTTGCTTCATGGTTGCTGTGCTGGCAATGAATAGGGTGCGAAACGCCGCTGAAAGTACGACGTACCATAAAAATTCCCCTCCTGAAGTCTACGCACACAGCATTCAAATATCTGCTTGCTGTTATTGCTCCTTGTCTTTGTTTCATGTGCACTTGTCTGATGTGTCTCTGAAGAGAACGTGTATTGGCGTAAAGTTTGAAACACTCTGGGCATTTTTCATTTACTCCATGGTTGAGACTTTTGTTAGAAGCAGCATGGGCTTTTTCCTCCTTTTTGTCGCTGTTGGTCTTCAATAAATTGGAGTTCTTAGTTCTAGGAGCCTTTTACCTGTAGCTTCGTGCTGTATGAGGTGGGTCTGAAAGTCTTTGTTTCGATCAAACATCTGGGTGCAACGACAGCAATGCCAGTGACTTCTTTGTTTGAAGTCTTTCTTTACCTTTCCAGCCGTTGTGGAGCACTGCAAATTGCATCTCACCATAATTTTACTTGTCGTGACATATCTTTGTCAGTGTAATCCAGTATAAAATTGTTGTATTTTAAAGTAAACTTCTCACACTTATGAACTTTGAAAAAACTTTTCGGGCCTTAAAGGACATAGTCTGCGTCGCAGACGTAATCTAACCCCGGCTAGTAACGTCTAGGAAGTAGCACTGAGATCCTTGTTCTGGACCGCCAACGGACTCAACGAACAAGCGGGATCTTCCTTTAACCCGATTGGCTATTACCAGTCTTGTCGAAGACTTATTTTTCTTAAAAGACCAATCATGGCGCGTACTCAAATCCTGGTAAGCTGCTGGGGGCCCAGAACAAGGATTTCGGCGCTGGTCGCAGACGGATCTAACCAGAGGTTTGGTTTCGTCTGTGGCGCAGGCTATCAAGGACAATGCCTACCACTGTTACTGCGCATGCGTTCTGCGCATCTCGTGACACTAGGGTTTCCGGTAGCCTCGCAGCTCCTGCAAGGTCTCACCTGATTGGAGACCACCCTTGAGGTTTAACAAAAGAACAAATAACAGAAACAATGGCCCTTTTGTTTTAGGCCTAGGGTAACAGAAACAATGGCCCTTTTGTTTTAGGCCTAGGGTCCATTGTTTCTGTTATTTGTTCTTTTGTTAAACCTCAAAGGTGGTCTCCAATCAGGTGAGACCTTGTAAGAGCTGCGAGGTGACCCAGGGTTTCCTATGGGTGTTGCTTTCCAATATAGGAATATTTTTTGCGCGGTTTAAAACAATGCGGAGAAAGAAGAACTTAGCAAGAGCTCTTGGTATCCAAAAGGAAAATTGAGGTTTACAATGCATGCGTTAAGATATAGTTGAGTCTCAATTTGGAAAAGAAAACCATACATTGCTTTGTATTTTAAAACATTGTTGATTACTTATCTCCCAAAAAATGCGTGGTTAACCCCAATTTTCCTTTCGGGTTTCAATAACGCTTGTTAAGATTTGCTTTTTTAGCATACATCTGACTTAGTGGGCACCGTCCTTAAAACTGGCACATTGAATGTCCTTCTTTGTTGTGAAACGTTTTAAAGGTATCGACGAGATTGGTGTCAATAGCCACCTTCAAGCAATGGAATGAAAAAATGCAGGACACCCTTAACTCACCGACCCTACCAAAGCGTAGTCCCTATCGTTGTCACAGGGGCTAGCCCTGTCATAGACAATGTAACTTTCGAAGTCTATGCGTCCGAAGCAAATTTAAATTATACAGAAGCAGCAAAATATATAGTCACCCTCAATTGTACAAAAACATTCCACTTAACAGAAAGAAAGAGCTTTTTTATTTTAAAGCGGTGTTTGTCAGATTTGAATGTTAAAATTAAGCCCCTTTTGTATTCCGTTTGCCTTATTCGAAGGAAGAGAGGAAATGTTTCAACTAACAAGTAATGATTTGCATGAAAAATTGTAATCATTCAAGACTACTATTTCACTTGAGTCCCCAAAGAGACTCGCGTTGCAAATTGTCATGATTTAGTGTAAACAGTGCCCAGAAGTATTGATGCTCTTACCATAGCGGGATACTCTGTGATTCCAATGCTTATTCTTGCCTTTGTGCTTTTCTTCAATGACCTTGGGCAGAGATGACAATGGTAGAGCGAGCCACCACACAGTCAGTTTGTGTCTACACACCTTATGAATGTGTCTGGGCACCCCGAGTCGCCTGGAAGAATCGAGATATGCGCCTTGTCCTAAAGAAAATTACTGCGTGTCATGCCTTTCTACCTACTAATCACGAGCTTATAGTTAGTGTCCCTTTTTTACTTAGACTAAGTTTTTCATGACATCATGTCTGTTTGTTTCCTTAAAGTCCTCAGGGTAGGGCGTTGGCAAAATCCGCAACATGGAACATCGGAAAACATGGCTAATTATGATAATTGTTTGGCCATGGAAACAAATAATACCGTGACATTGACAAATGGATAACGACAATTAGTGACAACTATATTAATTACTTGAAATAAAAACTGTAGATAAGTAAAAAAATTGAAAATAAAAGTCAAAACAGACAGGCTAAGTTTTAAAGTAAGGAAGACTTCACTGCTACTTGCTGACCGCAATGAGTGGAGGAGCGAGTCCCTTTACCGCTAATTTTATCGCATAATTAATTTGTCATACAGAGAAGTAGACGAGGTGAAGTAAACTGCATCATAATGTCGTAAATAAGTTTTTTAAACATTAAATTAGTTAACTTAATTGTTCCTTGGAATTAAATTTTGGCAATTCTTGTTCTTAAATGATAGTTGTAGTCGGGGAACATAGCAGCTCCTCCCTTTAACTTTTGTATACGGTATACTCTGTTCTTGGCCAGTCGAAGGGGATTAAAGGTAACTTATATACAAAGGAAACTCATTTGTGTCATTTTTCGCGCCACAAGTGAGGCGCTTATTCGAGGGCGGCGCTTATTTAAACATTGTACCAGACAAATTTACTTTTTCTATATTTTTATTCAACAGTACACTTTCTATCTGTTAATTTTCCTCTGGACTGATACTAAACTGATAGTAAATTTAGAATTACGAGAGAAATTCACGCGGTGAAAAAAACCCGAGAGTTTCATGATAACGAGAGCGAAAATATCAGCAATGAGAGCGAACTCCTTTGTCGTTGTGGAACAATTTATAGCGTTTTTCCTGGTTATACGAAATTCCTCGAATAAGCGCCGCATCGGCGGTGCGGCGCTTATTAACTTTTTTGTCCCAGATGCGGCGCTTATTCGAGTAAATATGGTAGGTAAAGTCAAAGGTAAAGGTACACGTTATTTAACGTTGGACGTTCCTTTACTCTCCAGAGAGTATTCTCCCAGGCGACGGTGCGCTCAGTTTACCCCCCTCTTTCCATCAGTGCTGCGTTTCAAGGGTATTTTAAAGCTACCTAGGCAACACTGAAAGGAAAGAGGTCGAAACAAGGATGTGAGATCCGGCGATTGAACACGGGACCTGTTGCACCAAGACCGCGCACTAACCGACTGTGCCACCCTTGTACCTGTCCAGTAAATTCTTCTGGCGTTAGACAGAGCAAAATTATTCTCAGAACTGATAGGGTTAAAGGTACATGGTTCATTTAAAAGTGAAACCTGCATAGCTGGCAGTATGGTTGGCGCAAGAGGCAAATTAACGAGCGGCTCAGAGAATGGGCACTGCACCTCCCCATTCTTCATTTATAAATAATTAGGATAGTATGAGCACTCTTATTGGTCAATAGCTGCGTTTAGATGAGTATGTAAACATGGCTGTGGCATCTCACGAATTTTGATTGGTTGGTAGGAAATATAAGCGTGTGTCAAGAAAATCTGTTTCAATCAGAAAGTGAAAAAACCAGCATTTCCTTTATTTGTTGAATTATCTTGAAGGAATATTTTATAAAGGCAATAGGACTTTTTTCCGTGTTCCCATAGTCTCATCTAAACACTCGAGGGGTTGGGAGAATTCTTGACAGTTATGCGAACCCTTGACTTTGTCTCTGGTTTGCATAACTGTCTCGAATTCTCCCAACCCCTCGAGTGTTTATATCAGGCTACATTGTATGAATACACGGAAAACGTTTTCTATTGCTTAAGTGGCTTTGCACTAACAATACCGCCAGCTGCACAGGCTATTAAAACTGTTGTTACCCTTTGACCCCTGAACAAGCCCTAATTGACTGCGATGAAAACAAATACTGCCCCTAGACAAATTAAAAGCCACAAGGGTTTTTTTTGGTTATAAAACATTTCTATTGAGATGTTTTGATGAAAATGCTCTTACCGGTATTAAGTGCTAGTTTTATAGATGAAAATGAATACAACGTTTAAGGGTACCACATTGTATTTTTTGGTTGCAGCTGCAGCATTTATTCCAAGGCTGGAGCAATTTTAGGGAATTCTCTCCAAACATCCATATCATTGATACTAATTTTATGCCTGCAGCTGGAATATTGATATGACATACTTTTCATGCCAAGCAAATTGATTGCAATAACAGGAAATATTATTTTTAGATAACATGCTCATAGCAGTCGTTGTTGTCCTTGCTTAAGCTCCTGATTTTCTCGACAAGAGTCAAGTCCTCATTGTGTAGATTTTTGATTTAATACCTAAATGAAGTTTTGGTATAAACAGTATGCCAATGCACTCAGACAAAATAAAATTATGACATTTAAATATTGATAAATCACTTTATTATCCATTACAGCATGTGCATAAAAAGGGTTTGAACTAACTATACTAAGCTAAGAATAATAATTATTCCAACCTATCACAGACCCATTAAAACAAGTCAGCACCGAATGTCAGCGAATACATAAAACTGCGGCGGGTCTAAAACACAGGTCACATTCTACAGGTCACTTGTTGCAGGTCATTGCTTTACCTTTTTGAAAGTAACCCTAACCCTCAATTTGGCTAACCCTAGGCCTAATTAGGGTTTTTAGGCCTAGGGTTAGCCAAATTGAGGGTTTTGGGTCGATCACTTCTAAAAAGGTAAAACAGGGACCTGTGGCATGTGACCTGTGTTTTATACCCGCCGATAAAACTGTAAGTTAGCTAGGATTCACATTAAAGTACACACAGGTTGACTGCAGTCATGCAGCCAATGATGGTTTGATCATCACCTGTGGTTGAACATTAAATGAAATTCTATGCAACTTACAAAAAAAAATTGGAATCCAACTCGTCCAAAATTGTCTATACAAGCTGTTTTCACTTTAGTGGCTTCAGCATTATGCATATTGCCCTAGCTTGTTTTTTTTTGCATAGGACTTCATTGCAAAAATATCACTATTTGCTAGCTATTCCCACCTACACTAGGCTGTATTTCTCTTGCTCAAAATATACATGGCTGTGATTTTACAAAATTATACCTAAAATGTTACATAATTTTATAACTTTCAACAGTTAGTATGGGTGTAATCACATGATTTTTAGTGCAATATTAACCTTATGGTTACACATGTATGAAGGTTTTATATAATTACACTACAATTATTGTTTATGTACCTTTTTATCTATTTACTTACGTATCCACGACCCCACAAGCTGCATAGCTTAAAATACTTATGTTTGAATAAAGGTTTTACTTACTTACCTACTTACTTACGCATATTTTTTCAAAGATGAGAAAAATCATGTGATTACTTAATAATATGCATGAAAAATTCGAGATGGTTAAGCAGAAGCAATGCACGTATATCACACAAAAAATGCACCATTCAGGGTTCACGTTTGATTGACTATCTCTAACTTTCTTTACTCATTAACCAATCGCAAGCTTACTTGGTTTGTTACTTCTTTTTTGCATTGTTATTTCATTTCTTTTAGCCAATCGGAATGGAGAACTTTTTCATTGTACATGTATATTATGATTAGAGATGTAAAAGCCTTCATTCACAGATGTCAAAGCAACTTTTTACACACATGTAGTTATGTTGATTTTAGTAAATCTGAAGCAATTGCTAAATAAATCTGGTTTAATTCAAGAACTTCAGCCCATAAACTAGTAGTGAAATAACCTATAATAATCCATTATTTTAACTTACTTTAAGTGGCATACACGTAGTCTCTGCAAGTGTCTTGATTTAAAAAACCAGAGTGCCAATTGCATTTTTCCATAGTACTTAATAATTTTTTTGATTTTTTTGTACCAAGTCTGCACAACTTCAATTCAATTGAAGTATTAAGTGAAAGAGTAATTTTATAAAAAAAATTGACCTAGGAGTATTTTACTTTCCTCATCCACACATTCTTTATAGCAGTCTTAGACCAATATGATCACCAAAATAGTACTACAACCACCTAAGAGAAGAAAATAATAAATTATTGAATTAGACATGTGTAAGTATCAAATAACTACACGTATAATAGCGGAATAACCAGTTATATTTTAAGCATGATCACTTCCCTCACTCCAGGCCAATAGTGTAGTGAGTAAATGTTGTGGGTTCAAATCCTGATATATGATACTAGATACTTTTTATACTTCCAGTCAGCTCCTCAAATATTCAGAGGATCTTAATCTTTGTAATTATAATTAACAATTATTCCTCGAGCCCGAATGGGCTCTGAGTCAATAGCCCATGAGGCCGAAGGCCGAATGGGCTATTGACTCAGAGGCCATGAGGGCGAGAGGAATAATTGTTTTAGTAAAATCCAACTAGTTGGTCAAAAAAATATCGAGACAAAACATCTTTCGCTAGTTAAAGCTAGACTTTAATTGTTGTTTTGGTTTTCAAAGCCGGCGCTTTTCGCTACTAGTGGGCTATAACAAATA
>NW_027179686.1:107500-110000 GCF_036669935.1 Montipora foliosa | reverse complement strand
TCAGGATTCTATTATATGTGACAAGTTATCATTGTAGTATGTGTACCTTCAGTCTTGTTGTGTGCAGTAGTTGATGTGAACAGTGGATTATTGGCAAAGGAAATTTCTGCTGCAAAAAGAAAATAAATTACTGTAAAAAATTCATTGGATTTGTTAGAGATACAGAATAATTATAATGTTGCAGGTTAAATTGATTTCTTGATTTCTTGATTTCTTAACCTAGTACACTGTAGGTTGATTTGTATAATTTCAAAATAAATGCACTATTTATGATAATGAATACCAGACACAAAGAAATTACAAATCAACCTAGGTTAAAGTCATTTTGACCTGAAATCAAATTTAACCAGTAAAATATAAATTATGTGCGGTTGTTTTAGTTTCGATAACAAATTGCTATGCTTCATTGGTATAAGATTCCCCCAATTCCTTGACATAACTAAAACAAAAAGTTAACATATTTCTTTTCACACTGCTTCAGCAAGCAGCCAGCTTCAGGCTACATATACTACGAGTGTAAATTATTAAATTCACTCGCTCTTATTACATTATACACTGTGACAGTACTATGCTTGGTCTCTTTCAATTTCTGTTGAAATAGATTACCGGTAAGTATTTTTTGGTTAGGGTTAGGGTTAGGGCCGGGGACAACAAGAGGCGCGGTGGCCTCATGGTCAGTGTGCTCGACTCCAGATCGAGTGGTCTGGGTTCGGGTCCTGGCCGGGGACATTGTGTTGTGTTCTTGGGCAAGACACTTAACTCCCACGGTGTCTCTCTCCACCCACGTGTATAAATGGGTACCGGCGAAATACTGGGGGGGTAAAAATACTTAAGTCGCTTCATGCCACAGAAACTGGGATACGCCTGGGCTCTGATGGGCCACTTGGCTTGTAAACTGACTTATTTGTTTGTGAGGGGGGGGGGGGGGTATGTATGTGTGTGTGTGTCTGTGAGTAGTACAATGTACCTGACCCTACTTGTACATGACCTAATTAAGTGAGGCTGCATGCTCTATTTTCATTAGCCCTTATTGTCATTTGGGGCAGCCATGTAAAAGGTTTTTAAGTGGATGTAGGGGTCATCTCCAAACTGGAAAGTGTCCAGAATTTTGCTGCAAGAGTTGTCACAGGCTTGAGAAAATTCGAACAAATAACATTGGTCCTGAGGGACTTAAATTGGCTTCCTGTTAGTAGTATGCTGGCATATACTGTTGGCACTCTCACATTTAAATGTGTAAAGCGACTAGCGCCTAGATATCTCTGTTCCCGCTTTGTCACTAGGGCTACTGTACACATTCGGAATACTAGAAATAAGAACAAGTTAGATATTCCAGGATACAAATCTGCTGCTGGGCAGCGATCTTTTCTGTACCGATCAGTAACTGTGGAACTCATTGCCAACTGCTATCAATGATTGTAACAGCCTTGAAATGTTCAAGAGGAAATTGAAAGACTATCTTTTCCAAATAGTTAATTATATAATTGTACGATGGTTATTACATATTGTACATGGTTTGAACCCAGGAGTCATATCATTAAGTAAAGTACGATCATCCGGGTGAGCGTAGTCCTGAGAAGGACTGTTTGAGATAACATTGACTGACGTTTCGACAACCTGAGGGGAAGTCATCTTCAGAGTCAAGTGATTTGAGTAACATCAGTAGCTACTATAAGAACTCCAGTCATAGATGTCATTGGTCAACTTATTCGTGATGTTATTGGTCGACTGTCAGTTGAGCCTAGATGTAATGCCTTACGTCTACTTACGTCTACTTTCAGTACAACGGTAAACACTACAAACAGTTTCACGGAACAGCTATGGGTTCACCGGTTTCCGTTGTTGTTGCCGAAATCATTATGCAAAACATCGAGGAACAAGCCCTGGCAAGTTACAAACGAACAATACCACTCTGGTTACGCTACGTTGATGATACTTTCACAACTCTTATACACAAAGACAAAATCAACGATTTTCACGAACATCTCAGACAAAACGCCCACATTCATTTTACCAAGGAGATCAAGGTCAATGGTAAGATTCCTTTTCTTGACTGCTTGGTCATTCCTGACAGCAGGGGTTTCAAATTTAGCCGGCGCCCGGCACAAGTCACCGGCTACTTCAAGCATTTGGGCCGGGTACTTTTCGTATTCCAAATTTTACTAACTACACAATTCTGTTTCACCAAATCATAATCTGATCATTTTTTCGAGGAAATAAATGAATGCGGACTGATGAACAGTGCAGCTATTACATATACCTTTTGATCTTCGAAGCGAGAGCTTTTTTTAGCAGGAAAGTCTGCTCGTGTTCACGGACTCTCATTTGAACGTGCATGTATCGGCACAGCAGCAGATTTGTTCTCACGTGAAAGTTGCAACATGAAGCGGGGGCAGCAAACGATGTTGTCTTTTCTGTCAAGTGCGGAGAAGTCTTGAAGAGAAACAGGTAACAATAATTTTAGGAATAAGAGTTAACAAATATTACGTGTTATTGCAGTTCA
>NW_027179686.1:92500-95000 GCF_036669935.1 Montipora foliosa | reverse complement strand
TTGGATATGAGATGGTAAATAGCCAACGAGGGGCGTAGCGCCGAGTTGGCTATAACCACTCTCATATCAAACAAGCGCGAATGGAATAATTGTTTTATTAAATTCCTTTAACTCCAAAAGTTTGGAAGTACGAAATACGAGCGAAAAAAGAGAGAAAATCCTAGCGAAATCGAAAAAAGTTGATGAAGATGTGATGTTGTGTGAACTATCTTGTCACGCACTCGCAAAGCTCAAAGTTCAGCCGTGTCTTCACGCAACGCTTCTTCGCACAAACCAGAGCATGAGGACATAAAGACCCGGATAAAAACGCCGGTAGGAAATTAAACCTCTTTGTTTATAGCTATAGAAAAATACACAGGGTTTTTATAGTCTAGGGTATATTGAGATAGCAAAAAATTGATTGCTACGATCTCGTTAAAAAGTCTAGTTAACCGAACGATTCCATACAATGAAATATGCAGATCAAAGAAAATTCTGGAGCACAATCAAACCTTACATTAACTAGACCCTCCGTGAGGGTACACTGGGTTGCTTGTGGTACGTGCAGCGTTCCAGGCAATTTTTTTCAAGTTGGGGTTTGTAGCCGATATAACGCACGCTCTGATTGGCTAATTGTGACTAGCCCAGGGGCCGATTACGGGCTTGCAAAAACAAAGCAAAAGGTAATTAAAAAACCATATAATAAACTACTTACTAACGAGCTAGCTCGAGCCGTACTGGGGAATATTGGCCCTGGGTCGTTTTTGTACGGACCTCGCTGCGCTCGGTCCGTACTGCCACGACCTGGGGCCAATATTTCCCTGGCAGTACGGCCCTCGAGCTCGGTTAGTAAGAAGTTATTAAGGGGTCACCCAGAAGTCATACCAGCAGAGGCCCTTTGGCTCACAGGTCCTCACACGTTTGTACGACGAAACAGATCCTTTTCTGAGGTTAAAAACCTGGCTACCAGCCTAACTCTTATTCCTACTTTCCCAACCGCGAGAAAACCGCGGTAAATCACACAGGAATTCAATCTAATGAATCATAGGTGATGATTTATATGATGATGCAATCGTCCCATATCAATCATCATCATGGTGTAAACATGACACAAAGAATCATTACACAATCATAGTCATCATGCAAATTGATCACATACAATCATCAGTGGAATCACAACTCTGATGTTGTGTGTGTATGTTGGACTATTTATAGAATCATAATATGATACAAACTGTATACGCTGATCATAACCACATCATCACAACGATGTGTTGCATGACATTTCATTATGTTTGGAATCATAGCCATGATGTGGTTTGTGTTAATAACACCATTTTTGGAATCATAACCATGGTGAAATGTGTGTTGGAAACATCCTCACTGGAATCATAAATATGATGTAATATGTGTATGGAATCACAACTGTGATGTGTTGTGTGCAGCAAAAATCATTATTGGAATCATAAATATGATGTGCTGTGTGTAGCAAACATCTTTATTGGAATCGCAACTATATATGATACAGTGAATGGGATAACTGCTTTTTTTCTGTGGGAATGCATCCCAGGATGTTTTAGAGAGACCGGCTATTTAAAAAACCAACTTGTTAAAGACAGGTGGATTGCAATGCAAGTACATGAAAAAATTTGTAGTTTAATATGTATCAATTAATTTTTCTAACATTGTTACATGCAAACTGGGGGCATAATTCTATTACTGCATATCGTTTTTTTTTCTGAAGGCATTTCTGGAACTTGAACAAGATCAATTCCTTATTAAGTACATCATAAAGTAAAATATTTCTTACAATACAGGGATGCAGTACTCTACTGTTGGATCTGCCACTAGCAGCCATTAGCAACCACTAGCAATAGCTATACCGAACATTGCTACTAAGAATACTAAAGCTGCTAAACATGTTAGACCTTCACACCAAGAACAATGTTCCCTTAACTTCCAAGAAATGGGCCTATAATTGCACTCGAAGGCTGTTTACATGTACTTTGCTAATGCAATATTTGATCAACTCAAAAACTTTTGAGGAGTACTTAACCATATCACAAATGCCATTATGATACAAACTTATTAGGCACTGCATGGTGTCTTGCCTTAGGGCAGAGAAAGTTTGCTCTGCTTTTTCCTCTATTCATCACAAAAGGTATATACCGGTAACACTGAAATTGACTTGACTTAAACTGATGAAAGCAAATGAAATAATGAGATGTTGTCATGTTTTAGTGCAACCAAATCTGCAGAACAAAACTTGGTGTCAAGTAATAATGATTTTTTGTACGTCAGTGACCAAGCTATATTCTTACTATGACGAATATGTACCTCACTATTATAAACACAGTCCCTTAATTCATATGATGTAGTCATTCTTAAAAGCCCAGTGCTTTAAACACACAATTTCCTCCCTTGCTCTATATAAAGAATTCTAAAGTATTCTCGGTTTTCACATGATGTCATGGACGTCATGTTGGAGCCCCTAAACAAAGAAACGGCAGCCATGTTGGAG
>NW_027179686.1:80000-82500 GCF_036669935.1 Montipora foliosa | reverse complement strand
TTCCGAATTTCATAGGGTATTAGGTTCCATTCTCTTGGTGCATGAACAGCAAATGCTCTGTCACCATAAGTCTTGGTATACGATCTAGGTTGCATTAAAAGTTCATTACTAACAGACCTCATTGATCTAGTATGAGAACAATAATGCAGTTTCTGAGCTAAATAGCTAGGCGATATCCCATTCAGTGCTTTATACACTAAAAGCAGAATCTTGAAAATAATACGGTATGGAATCGGCAGCCAGTGAAGCTCGCACAAAACAGGTGTGATATGCTGAAACCTACTCATTTGCAACACAACTCTAGCCGCCGTGTTTTGTACATACTGCAATCTTTGTAACTGATATTTAGGCAGGCCATATAATAATGCATTACAATAATCTAGTTTCGATGTGACAAATGCGTGAGCACCAACTGCTGCAGATTCTTTAGTGAGATACTTCCTAATTCTAGATAAGTTCCTGAGATGATAAAATGATGAACTACAGATGCTAGACACATGTGCATGAAAAGATATGTGCTCATCAAAGATAACACCAAGACTCCTTGCCGACTGAGAGGCAGCCACGCTCTCATCACCAACACATAGGGACTGAAAGGATGGAAAGGGACGATACTTTGAGTGGATGAGCATGACCTCCGTTTTGTCGTGGTTTAGTTTCAATTCATTAAGATCCATCCAACGACAAATAGCAGAAATGCAGTTCTCGACCCTCGATTTAGTAGCGTCCACATCCGCCGATTTGAATGCAAAATATAACTGAGTATCATCGGCGTATAGATGATAATCCAAGCCATAAGATCTTATCACTTTTGCAAGTGGCGCGGTATATAGAAGGTAGAGTACAGGTCCCAGAACTGAACCTTGGGGAACTCCCACGGGAAGATCTCGTACCGTAGAATTCGTCTCATTGATGTGAACAAACTGAGTTCTTTGAGAAAGATAGGAATTAAACCATCGTAGTACAGTTCCTCTGATGCCAAATGATTTCTGCATTCGTGCCAGCAACAAGGTATGGTTAACGGTATCAAATGCCGCCGACAAATCCAATAAAACAAGGAAAACATTCTCGCCCTTGTCCAATGACAGCATAATGTCATTTGTAACGGTGAGAAGCGCAGTCTCGGTGCTGTGGAAAATCTTGTATGCCGATTGAAGAGGCTCATGTAGATCATTTTCGCAAAGGTAGTTATTCAATTGCACAAACACTGTTTTCTCTATCAATTTAGATAGGAACTTTAAATTCGACACAGGGCGAAAGTTACTGAACTGCTCAAAATTTGCATTTAATTTCTTAAGAAGAGGTAATAGCAGCGCAACCTTAAGTTCCTTGGGCAACAATCCAGATGACAATGACAAATTAATCACCCTTCTGAATACAGGAACAAGACTAGAATAGCATTGCCGCATGATACTTACTGGAAGTGGAACCAGTGCGCATGCCTTAATAGTTGAACCTCTAGTCAACCTTAAGACGTCTTCATCTGCTATCATTTCGAACTCGCTAAAGCATGACGTACACCCAAAATCCTCCATAGTGCGCTCCCCCAGATATTCTTTCCTAATCAGCAACTCATCACGAATTCGCACAATCTTGGCACTAAAGAAATCAGCAAAGGCATTCGCGAGTTCTTGGTCACTGTTCGCAGACGGATATCTTTTGTCTTTGTTCCTTTGCAGTAACTTATCAACTGTGCGAAAAAGTAGCTTGCTATTATGGACATTGTCCTGAATAACTGCTGAATAATGCTGTTCTTTCGCCTTATGGAGCATAGCATTTACAACATTGCACTGTTCCAGATAATTCACCCTGTCAATCTCAAAACCAGTCGAACGCCATTTACGTTCAAGCCTTCGCCTCTTTCTCTTCTGGATGGCGATCTCCTCATTATACCAAGGAGCATTTGGTCGAATAACAATAGTGCGAGTTCTTTTAGGTGCCAACCTGTCCAAAGCCTTGCATAAGACCTCATCATACTCACTAGCCAATGACTCAATACTTTGCGAGACACACTCATCCAACAAACCCGACGATCCAATAATATCATTAAAAGCATCAAAATCAAAACCCTTTAATTTACGAGAGACGACAGTTCTCCTCTCATTTAGTGGTTTCCGTAAATTCAAATTAAAGCAAACAACCTTATGATCCGAGATAAACTGTTCCATGACCGTAACATTCTTTAAGCCTAAGGCACCCTCAGTCTCATTCCTTGTAATGACCAAGTCCAATATATGACCTCGTTCATGGGTGGGTACACACACATGTTGCTTTAAATTGAACAAATCCAGTAGCTCTCTAAATCGTGTCGCGTCCCCATCGTCCTTGTCGTCAATATGGAAGTTAAAATCCCCATATATCAAAAGCTCTTCTGAGCATATTACAGTCTCTTCCAATAGACTAGAAAACTCCTCCAGAAAGACTCCAACTGAAGCACCCCCCGGGGGACGGTAGACAACGATTGCTCTCAAACTCTTACGAGCAACAAAAGTGACATCCA
>NW_027179686.1:65000-67500 GCF_036669935.1 Montipora foliosa | reverse complement strand
TAATTGACACTGACTCTTGTTAACGTTAGAAACAACGTTAATTAAAGACGTTTCGACCATGCAACTTCGGCCTTCATCAGTAAAAGCCAATTGAGTGACGGCTTTCTAACGGTTCACAGTTCTGAGCGTGCTATGCCAGCAAAAGCATAACGAACGTCGGGTGCGCGTGATTACGCGAGGGATTTGTAAACATCCGGGATGTCAATATGTTCAATAGACCATATTTGTATTCTCGGTATTGGACTGGAACTAGCTTGCAATGGAGGCTAATGCGGGGGAATCTTCAAATGCAAATACTTTACTTTTTTATAATAGCAACATGAAACATCTACAGCGGAACATCAGTGGAAAAAACTTGCTGAATGCGCCAAATGGTTTAAAAGTTTCGGTATCACGATACTAGCGGTTTAGGAGGCGAAACGCTTAGATAAGAGAGTTGAAGATTGGTACTTCGATGGGGAAGTCCTGAAAGGATGGATGTATATCGAAACAAATTTGAGTGACAAAAAGGGTAAAGTGAGATTCATACTAGCGCCAGAGATGGCTCATGAACTAACGATTGAGCATGATGTGAAAGTTTGGGGCAGAATTATTTCGGTAAAAGTGCAAGTTAGCGGACTTAAACTCAAGATTACAAATGTTTATGCGCCGCACGAGGACTATTCCTATGCCTACAACGATAATTTCTACCGCCAAATCCGGAAATGCGCTGCAAATCTGTATAAAATTAAAGGCTACCAGTAAACATGGCTCGGTGACTTTAATGCCGAGGTAGGACGGAATGATTCAGACGCGTATGGTACAACTGCAGGTAATAACATCAGACTTGCGAACAACGGCCGATCTCTTCAACTGGTTAATACCGATTTTTCAAGTCGGATACGGCATGAAGGAACGCACTACGGTGCCAGAACAAAAGGTTGGAGGCGCTTAGACTACATCATCTCGAGCGCTAAATTTCGCAAAAAACTGGTTCAGAAATGTCGTGCACACACGGGATTATCCTTGAACGAGGGCAAAACGTTGCGAGGCACGTGGACGGATCATAACCCAGTTATAATGGAACTAAATGTGGTTTCTAAAGCGAAATTACGGAAAATTTTGAAGAAAAAACCAGCCGAAAAAGTGCTAAAGAACGACTTGACACCGCTTCAGGATAAAAAGAAATGTGCTGAATTCTCGAAAGCAGTAGGGGATGCAGTTGAAAATGGAGATGGAAATGCTGAGGGATTGGATGCATTGAATGAAAAGTTGAAGGCTGCCTACCATAAGGCACTGAGGGATCAATTACCGCGTACAGAAAGAAAAGTTAACAGTGAATTCCCTTGGGAAGATGAAAAAGTCGAGACTTTGACAAAATTTAGGTTGCGGAAGGGACTCGCGAATGAGTTGCGGCGTGCTAGGCGACCAGCGATTTTATGAAAAACTGGGGACGGAACTGAACGATCACCACGCCAGGAGACGAGCTGAAAAGCTGTTTAAGGCAGCGAAACAATATAGAAAACGCATATCAACACCAGACGCGTCCATGTATGTAACACCAGAGCAGCTTGGTTCACATTTTCAAGGTCAGTTTCACAGCGAAGAAGGCTTTGACGCAGACCCTTTTCCACCGGAAATCGAATATTACGGTGCAGGTGAATATGCCTACCTGACAGGCATTCAGCTTGATATCAACGAGGTCCCACCGACAGCAGAGGAGATCCAGGGAGTTTTAAAAACATTGAAAAAACGTTAGATCAGCTGGCACAGATGCCGTGCCGATGGAAGCGATGAAACTGACTCGCGTAACGATGACGAACGAGTGATTGAGCTGATCAAGGAACTACAGGATTTGATCTGGGAATTGGAGGCGCGACTCAAAAACGGTTGTACTCTACAAAAAGGGTTGCAGATGGACCTGTAAAATCTACCGCGGACTCTCGATTACGGACAACCTATCTAGCATCAGACCAGCTATTATCAACGGTCGACTACAGACGGTTTACGAGGCAAACATTGACAACTATCAATTTGGTTTTAGAAAAGACCGCAGCACGGTAGACAATCTATTTGTTTACAGCCAGTTACGAAGATCTTGTGCCAGGGAGATTTTAGCGTTATACGTTGATTTAACCGCTGCATTTGATAAAATCCCAGACGTTTATTGTGGAAGGTGATTGAATTGCGTACTGGGAGCAAAAAACTGGTGAATATTTTACTTGCTTTTTACCGTAACACTCGAGCCAATATAAGTAATAGCGAAATCTGGTTTGATGTGTCCGGCGGCGTAACCCACGGCGCGGTGGAAAGTCCGCCAGCGTTCGTTTGTATTTTGACTGGGTTATGAAGATCGTAAGACACAGGGTTGGAACTAAAGTGGGAAGTACAGGTGCGCAGTTTCAGTAGGATATTGACAACAATCTTGTACCGAAACGCGGGGAAACTTGCAAATACACTGGTTTGCCAAAATCGAGAAAAATGTATGGAACGGACACGGTATCGGCGTTAAGGCTGGTTT
>NW_027179686.1:50000-62500 GCF_036669935.1 Montipora foliosa | reverse complement strand
AGTACCTCCAGACGTGGCGCTGGAGCGTCGTACCAAACGAGTCATCCCGGGATTTCGGCCCGTGCGATCGCTTTTGGACGCAGTTGGCCCTTCGCTGCTTTCTGCTACCGACCTCGCCTCCCGGTACGGCATCGAGGGAGGGATATGTCGGCCCCTAAACCATATGAGACAAATCCCACGCCTACTCACAGCTCCAAACCGCCCTTGTCGTTACAATTTAACGTAAGATTTCAATGGCTTATATATTCAAGAGAAAAGTCATTTTATCTGTCATATGGTAAGCACTGGAGTCGCAGATTACAAAGTGCACGCATGCGCCCTGCCGAAGGTAACATACATGCATGCATAAAACTTTTTTTCATCTCGACTTTCAGAATAATATCTTCGAGACATTACAGCTAACATACATAATATATACAGATACATAACTAAATATTAAATAATATTTAAAGATATATTAATCAAAACGAAAAGCCGCTGTACAAAATCCGGCCCTGGATTAGTTTAAAACCAGTAAACTCAGTGGTACGGGAAAAATCAGGTAGCGCATTTCGCAACGTACTTAGCTAATACGTAAGAAAAAGAGCTAAGACCATAACTGGTTGTTCCAGGTTTATTTAGGGACAGAATGTAATTTCCACGAGGATCATGCATAAGAAGAGAACGGGAGAGAAAACGTATTTTTCATATATGCAGGACAAGCCTTTTCTTCTTTAACTACTTTTATACAATAACATGAGGAAATTTTGAATGCGCTTATTGCATAGAGATGTAGAGTTTGACTTAAGTGGTACGTAAGAGGACAGGTAATCGCAAATATAAATCTCATTCCTCTCTTATTTACATTATACCGTTTCTTTGACAAGAAATTATCAAAGGCCAGGCCGAATTTCCTATGATAAAAAGTCTACGTTAACAACACGCACCTTGGCTACTCCTTAGTATCCGCCTAGAAATCTTCTTCTCGTTACTTTTTCCTCATTTGATGAGGACCAGTCTCCGCTTGCCTCCTTCATGCCCAAAAGGAATTCTGGGTAATTCGGCCGTTCCATGACAAGGGAAGACCCCCGATTCTCATTTCATAGATTTTCTTATGAGTGTGGAGCCACCCAGTCCTACCGGAAAAATACAGCATTGATTAAAGATTTTAGCTTTCAAAACTTGCTCAAATTGTATCGGTAGGTCCTGGAATTCGTCCACAGAAAGGCCAGAGAGACGACTTCACTGGTGCTGTGAACCGCCATGTTTACAACAGAGCAATTTAGGCGTTCCCGTCTGCATGAAATCATCTCTCACCTCTGTCTCGAGAAGACCAGACACGCACGATTCTTACGTTACGTTTATGCCCCTGTAGAATCAACCGAAATCTCAACTCCTTGTCAAAAGTTAACCAGCATCTTAATATTTTTGGTAGGCTACAATACTCGTCACATTTGTTGGAACACCCATCGCCGCTTCCCCCTTCCTGAATGGGGGAAGGGGGATGTGGTATAAGCTACGATCTTGTAACAGGATGATTCTGACCATTCGCTAAGTGTTCCAACTAAATATGTCTAGTATTGTTGGTACTTATCTGTGTGTGTTGGTTTTCTGTACACCTTAATCTGTAGGCAACCCCGTACTCTGGTTGTTGTTGTGTCTAAGAAGGAGAGACAAGACTTGTAATTTTCACGAGAGACTTTTTCTTTAGGCCTGGTATTCTCAGAGAGACAGCAACGCGGGAAACGATCATATTGACATCCCGGATGTTTACAAATCCCTCGTGTGATCACGCGCAGCGGCGTTTGTCATGTTTTTGCTGGCGTAACACGCACAGAACTGTGAACCGTTAGAAAGCCGTCACTCAGTTTGCTTTTTTAAAAAACCGATGAAGGCCGACGTTGTTTGGTCGAAACGTCTTTGAAGTTTTTATTAACGTTGCTTCTAACGTTAACAAGAGTCAGTGTCAAGCACAAATTTTATATTCTGATGTCCATCCCTGACTGCAATTTTAGTATTATCAGCTGGTTGCCTATAATGTCCTGAGCACTATACAGCATACGTCCTCATATAGCAGTATACCCAACGTTTTCCCTTGCATTTAGGCTCGATTTACGCCTCTCACTCGTGTTGGGGTAACCTCCGGTTCAGGAGTGAGCGCTGGCTCATTCCCCGAAACAGTGGCTCGTAATCGAGCCTACTTTGCGTCCATTGCACCTGAAGTTGCTGTTGTAGTTGCAGCCCTTGTAGCTTCAGAACATATAATAGATGTAGCAGGTGCAGTAGCTGTATTAACCACAGTACCTGTAGTAGCAGTAGTAGCCGTAGTACCGGTAGGTGCTGTGGAAGCTATAGTTGCTGTAGCTGATGTGGTAGCTGTAGTACCGGTAGTTGCTGTACAGGCTGTAGTTGCTGTTAGTAGTTGATGTTGTAGCTGTAATACGGGTAGTTGCTGTAGCAGCTGTAGTAGTTCTATTACCAGTAGTCTGTACCAGTAGTTGTTGTAGAAGCTGTAGTTGCCGTAGAAGCAGTTGTAGTTGATGTGGTAGCTGTAGTACCTGTAGTTGTTGTAGTAGCTGTAGTACTGGTAGTTGGTGTAGAAGCTGTATTTGATGTAGTAGCTATAGCATCTGCAGTGTCAATAGCATTGTTTGTCGGATCTGTAGTAACTGTAGTACATGAAATAGCTATAGTATCTAGAGTTGGAGTAGTATCTGTAGTATCTGCAGAATCTGTAGTAGCTTAAAGAGTGAATACAGATGAGAACATCGGAAAGAGCAACTGTCACGACACCAGACCTTGGTTGTGCGAGTTAGGAGAGCCAATGTAGAGCGTATTCTGCTGGAGCGCAGACAGAAATGGAGCTATAATGAGACCTTTTAAGCCTATACAAAACGCGGGAAAATGCTCAAACCAAAGCAAGTTACTTGCGCCAATATATGATCGGCCCTGGTGGCATTTTATGAAAACAAACAATTCAATGTGTCGTCGCGTGACCTGATGGATCCTCGAGGAGACATTTAGGGAGATCAGAGACATGAAAAGCAACAGCAACAAAAACAGTACCCAGAGAAAATTTAGTCTCCCCTGTATCTGGTGAATATTTTGATTTTACCGCATCATTTCTTGACTCCTTTTATGTCACTTTTACAAACCTGGTGCATAAGTTATGTCCATTTGTGTAAAGGGCAAGATGCTACATTAATACAGAGAAAATAAAATACAATCTAAAACAAAAATTTGCCGACAAGGTGGAAAATAAGCAGGCCCGGTAATGTTTTTTTCTGAAAACCTCGGGAAGATATGGATCCCACTAGGTCTGTTACAGAAAGATGTTAGTTTCTAGAAGCCGGAGCAGCTCGGCCAAATTAAAGTCGATGCCGATAAATTTTTTTCCAGGTAGGTATTAACTACCAAATTAATCTATCGTAATGAATTAGACTTTCACAAGAGTCTATCATCGAAGAGTAAGGTTCACCCAAATTAGCCCAGTCCTCACCAGCGTCAGAAAAGTGTCTACTTTTAAACCAAATTTGGCGGGAAAATAACCACTAGCGGGAGCCCACGAGAAGAAGCCTCTATATGCACCATATCCTCGAATGAACCTTTGCGCGTATCTTTCTATTTATAGAGCTAACCCTTCATACAGAGGAGACTCACATTTACATCCATTTACATCATTTCACATACATTGTTTTTGCTAATTTTGTCTTCGTTAGACATTCACTTTATTCTGATTGGCCATTTAAAACAAGGCGTGCAGAGCCGAATAGCTCTTGGCGTTCTGAAAATAGAAAGATACGCGCAAAGGTTGACTCATGGGGCTTGCATGGGAGAGGCAAACTCCTTCTCAGGAGCTCCTGATAATAGCTCTGCACGCCTGACCAATTGGATTACATTACGTCATTCTCGCAGTGCGATGATTTTGTTGCGCCTTTTGATCGGAGGACGGGGACGAGGACGACTACGAATACGAATTTTCCGTTCTGAGCACGCGCACTTCGAAAAATGCAGGGCTCCAGACCTAATGCGTATGCTCAGAACGGAAAACACATACTCGTAGTCGTCCTCCGACCTAAAGGTCCCTACTTATTATTTCCAATATGGCGGCGACCGGTTCAGAAGGAATTAGTTTGTTGTTGAGATATAAGCAATTAAAGACAAAATAAAGGGTGTTTTTACAAGGCTTGCCCGTTGGTTAGCTTTTATACATGTTTAGGACACTTTCTGTGTTCTTATTCTGCTATCATATTTATCATTATGGCGAGGGGGAAACACACAGCACTAGTGCTTAGTGTTCGGGGAAACAGATAACACGGGGGAACACAAAAAGCTGTGACACCGGAGCTTTCCTCGTTGTGCTCTTCCTCTAGTATTTCCGCTTTCAGAATGCTTAATATCGCTAGAGGATGAGATTTCGAAACTTTTCTCTGAACTTAAGTCCACACAACTTTCATCTAAGCTACTCGCTTCACTCTCGCTACTCAGTGACCCTCATTTATTATTTCTGAAAAGTAATCAGAAGGGCAAGATGAAATATTCTGCAAAGTTTAAAAAAATTCTGTGTAGCGGATTCAGAGCCACCTTAATTCTGTGAATCCACTGGGCAGAATTCTTTTTCCAAATGTTTCATTGTAGCCTTCTAATAACTTTTCAGCAATAAAACAGGGGGTCACTGAGTTCGCTTTTGAGATATGAGCAACTAAATCCAAAATATAGGGTGTTCTTGCTGGGCTTTCGCGTTGCCAAGGTAACTGATTACATCACAATAATGATCACATCCTGTTTAGAAATTACTGGTGTTTCATATGGTACCATAACATTGCTGTTTCGTGATACAGTGTTGTAGCGTCATTCGATCTAAAGAGAGTGTCTTCTAAGTATTGAAACCGTTTCGAGCCTCCTTAAGGTGGCTGAACACAGTTTTTGATTCCTAGGCTTCATTTACCTTTGTCTCTAAAATTCTTGATCCTTAGGTCGCTAAAAATGGTAGCAAGCAAGTTAACAACACGAACTTCAGTTTTTTGATAGTTGAGCTGACGTATATGCCGTTGCCATGGCAACATGAACAAATATAAACAGGCCTCTAAAATCGCCTTTGTTTATTTTCAGAAAATCCGGTCGTTATATTTTCTTTATAATTTGCATGTATCAAGCTTGTAACGATGCTCACAAGTTAACACTATCTTAATAATAATTTTACAGAGAGAACTTTAATTATCCCTTGTTGAAGGTTCACTGGAATATCTAGAATTTCCTCTGTTAAGCCCTGGCCAAACGAAACGGAAGTCATCGCAAGTCGACGCAAGTTCTCACTCGCGAAGACTTGCGTTCACTTGCGATAGGGTGGCCAAACGAGACGCAAGTTGAGCGCAAGTCCTTTGCAAAAGTAGCAGAATTTTTGTTTTTTTTTTCTTTTTCCTAGGCTCAGACTCGGAAGAGCTGCTACTTTCACTGTAGCTGCTGCTTATACTTGCACCGCTACTGGGTCTCCTGTTATGGTTTTCGTTTTTCTTATGTTTTTTTAACTCCCTATCCTTGTTTTCTTTTAGCTCTTCGGGGCTTAAGTTTTCCGAATTTTGCTCCGTGACAGAAGCCATCTTGTCAAAATGAAAGCGCGAAAGGCGCGAAATAGTTTGAGATTCCTGCTCAAACAGCGGCATCAGATTGGCTAAAAGGTTTCCAAAAAAGTTCGAATGACTTGCGAAAACTTGCATCCACTTGCGTTGAGTGGGCAAACGAGACGCAAGTTGGGCGGACTTGCGTCCAAAATTTGAACATGTTCAAATCAAACGCAAGTCGTCGCAAGTCTTCGCAAGTGAATGCAAGTGGGTGGCCAAACGGTATGCAAGTCAGCGCAAGTAACAAAACTTGCGTCGACTTGCGATGACTTGCGTTGCGTTTGGCCAGGGCTTTAAAGTTCAAATATTTTCGTGCCAAATTTCGTTAAATTCTAACCAGTGTTTCTCGAGAAATAGGCGTATTTGCGAGAAAGCTATTCCGTATTCAATCGCAGTTTTTTAACTCACTACGCATGCGCTGCATTTAACTGGGTTCTTTCGATAACACAGAAAAATATGCGAATTGCAAAGTTCTTTGCATCGTTACCTTTTCTAACATACATTTCTCACAAAAGACTAAAACCATCAAAACACTATGTTCAATTATGAAGAAAAATTGTACAGATAGAGGAAGCATTGAGCAAATAAAATGACTGCTGTATTATTTCTTTTGCAATCCTTGCGCGCGCGCTGCATTTCGTTAGCAAAAGCGCGCGCGAAAACTGTTAAGGTCGCCGAACACATAATAATTAAATATCTCTCTGTCAAATTATTATTAAAATAGTGGTAACTTGCGAGCATCGTTACAAGCTTGTTGTATGCAAATTATAAAGAAAATCTAACGACCAGATTTTCTGCAAATAAGCAAAACCGATTTTAAAGGCCCTTCTATATTAATTCATGTTGCCATGACAACGGCATATACTTCAGCTTGCTACCATTTTGGTGACCAAAGGATCAAGGGTTTTAGAGTAAAAGGTAAATGAAATATTGGTATCAAAAACTGTGTTCAGCCACCTTCAGTGACCATTAAACCGTTTGTGCAAATTTTTCATAGCATTCGTGAATAGATGTCTGTTTATATTCCATATATGTTAAGAATTAGAAGAAAGGTGAGCGAAATCAGCGATATTTCCACGTGCTGATGTGAACAGCTTTTAGAGCTGCGTGTGTGGCTTACGCGCGCGCTTCAAGCTGAAAACCCTTTCGAGCCTCCATCATATGAGAGGCAGAGCAAATCGAATCACTACGTGTGCAGCTAAAAATAAACGAGACGTGGGTGTGCTTTCTCTTTAAACAAAGGTTAACTGAAAGATGTACGAAAAGGTCGCTAAATTCCTCTAGGGTGGGTTAGGGGAATTTCTGAAGCAGTGTTGTTTCAGTTCAGCGGATGAAAGCAATCAAACATGTTATCGTGACTAGCGCACTGAAGTATCCTGGCACAACGTTGGTAGCAATGGAGACCTCTTTGCAGATAGATTCTGTTTGGTAAGGTTTCTTGATCACTGGTTTAGGACTGAAACCATAAACCTACAATAGAACACAAAAAATTAGTCTTTTAAAATTTGTTTCTGATTGAAGGTAACTCCTCCATTCGCGAAAATGTTTTGAAAGTATGTGATTTTTTTTTCGATGGATGAATAGATGGGAGTTCAGCTTGACAAATACCATGCAAACCTTTGCATGTTGCCTTCTCGATGAACAAAAAGCCAAAAAATGTAATATGATTAGTTTAGATTAACATTCTCCTTCAGTTGTGATAACAGGTAGTCGTCCTAAGTTGAAAATCAGGCGATTAAATGAATCAATCTGAATCCAACCACGAAATGCAACCAGTTTACCAAAAACACACATTTTATTCCTTACAAACAGCGATACTGAGCTACACTGATACTTCTTTGGACACTCTTAAAGTATACAGCCCTGTGTAAAACAAATTACCGGTTTTGCTTTATCCACACAAAACGATAGGACAGTTTTGGTCTCGCGGTAGGCTTCTTTTAGTCCCTTGTCCACGGTCTCATTCCAGAAGGTCGGCTTCCCCAGTAATGCATAGTTCTGCCTGTAACATAAAAACATTTCTGTTTGTCCTGCCGTATTCGTCTTGTCTTAAATAATAAAAAGAATGTCTTCCCATGAATAACATAATGTTCGTACACATTTAACTTTGATGTGTTATAAATAACTCACGGTGACAGGGGCAACGGCGACGCCGTAAAAAAAAAAAAAAAACTACGTTAAAGAGTAAAGAAGCGTGCGGCACGTTTGGCATGCATTTGAGTTCATTTCATTCCAGTCTTCTGCAAACAACAATAGCCATTTTTATACTAGAGACGTGTAAAGCGCGTTGTCGACTTTGGTCAATAGACGCATTATTTGTATGGACGAACTAAATCGTTTTGTGCGTCTTTTGAAGACGCACTAGTTGAAGGCATAAATCGTTTAGTGCGTCTTTGAAGACCCACTACACGATTTAGTCGTCCAGACGTATAATTCTTCTCTCGCCCGTACTTTATACGGAAGAATTAAATGACTAACTAAAAGAAGCATTAAAATGCTTCAAGTCTCCCAGACGCATTATACGTCTCTAGTAAAAACGGCCAACGTGAAATGACCACCTTTGAGGTTTTTAAGACAACGGGAAAATAAAACAGTTATCTCTTTATTTGCTCCGATGGTGTTCCTACATCCAGTCGTAGGTTATTTCGCTAGTTAACATTTACAACAAATGTGTATAACTCAGCGACGTTATGTAATTAAGTCACGTGACGTCCCAAAACCACGCACTGGGACACACCACCTACCAGCGAACAATTAACAATTATTGGGCGAGGTTGAGGAAAATATCGTGATCTGCGAGACACTGACAAATCACGATATTTTGCGATAACCGAGTTTAATAATTTTTTTATCATTCGATAACTGAGTTTTTTTTTTCACAATTCCCAACAATTAAATCACTTTCTGAAAGCTCAGGAAAGCGAACTGCCATTTTCACGCAAGAGCGTGGTTTCAAAATACGCATAAGCAGAATATTATTTGCAGCAAGACACTGCAAATTGGCTCTCGGCCACTGAAAAGGAATTAAGGAAAACAGTCATGAATGATATCTGCAATACAGTATTTTTCAGAATCCACGGCGTGCTTTTTTTTCTTGGGTATCATTTATACAGTTCGTTTGCTATGTTGATACCGTGCTTAAATGCGCTTTACGACGAAGAACAGGGAAGGAAATATAACACAATGGGGTCAAAAATCCCATCTGACAGGTAGCATCCAGTTGGTTGTATACAAAGCGGGGTAGAGTGAATTCTCGATCATTTGAAACCGTCACAACCACATACAAACCTTGGACCACACTGTCTCATATTTAGAGGAGAAATTCTTTAATGATAATGATAATGGGATCAAATGTATTTTAAAGATAAAAAACTGTGTTATTTAGAATTATAATAATGTTTCGATTTAACACGCGCTCTGAATGGTTAAAACCACCCGCTTTATGAGAGCACAACTGCACGGCTGACGCCACTGGTGGGATTTGGAAAATAAAGTTTTCCGAAAATTTTCACCGAGTACGTGATGAAATTTAAAAAAATTCTCTGTTACAAAACAAATAAAGAAGCCTCGCCTGTGATCTGTTCTGGGGATCTTCTTCCTATAATTCCACTAAGGTTCATTCATACAGCACAACGAACGCAGTAGCAGTTTGTTTACCAGCCACACTCGTTAAGCAGCTTGTTTTCCAATTGTCATCATTGTGTTAACAACAACGTTAAGGCCATCCCCTTTTTTTTCTCCGTTTAGCGTCGTCCGACCGACACAAATTTTTGGCATTTTCAAAAAAAAAAAAAGACAACGACGTTTTTAAACCATTTTAATGTCGCATAGGAGTTTCGGTAGTTGATCTTTTTTCACTCTTTTTCCCACGCTGTCTTAATTTTGCCACAACATCCACCAACTTTTCCGCCATATTGATTTTGGGTTCACGTCTTGTTGTTTTCCTTGATCCACAGCTATGATGCTGGGGTACCAGGCCTCCAATTCCGAGACTGCTTATGATTTTTTTTTTTCAATCCGACCGACCGACCCAATATCAGGAAACGCATTCGACGCTAAACGAAAAAAAAAAGGGGATGGCTTAACACAATGAGCGAAAAATTAGAACCTGCATTTGATGGTTTCTTAACTTTGACTGCTTGACATTTTGACAGCTTTGGTCGTGTTTAACCATGCAATAAAATATTTTGACCCATTGATTGGTCTGTTTTAGCGTGCTTTGCGAGAGTACAGATGCATGACTGACGCCACTCGTAGAATTTGGAAAACAAAGTTCTCCGGAAATTTTAGCCGAATGTGTGAGGAAATTATGAAGAAATTGTTTATTATAAAACAAGTTGTAAAGCACTTAGGAAGAGGATAGAGCACTTATTAAGAAGAAGGGACGGTCTCGTGTTTCCCCTACACTTCTTTCTTGCTCTATCCACTTGCGTGTTTTACAACAGAACAAATCATAGGTGAGGCTTGTTTATTTGTTAGTTCGAATACCCTGCGAGACTTGCAGAATTTAAACACTGGTGAGAATATGCTTTTGGGACAAAGGTCGCACGTGCACAGTACTAGCGACAGATAAGTAGGCAAGATTTCGAAATAATTACTTGACGTATTGTTTGTCCCATTTTTGCCGAGCCGGCCGCTCACTTGAAAGGCATGAAGAAGTGTTTACTTTGGGATAATACATCAAAAATGAGAGGCACATCTCGTCTCTTGTACCAAGACCTCCCTAAAGCAAAGGAATGAATGAATGGGTAAATAAATAAATGGATGACTGAAAGCAAAATTAATTGAGGGAGGGAGTGGGTAAAGGAATGAGTAGAGAAACATTTGACTTAAAAGGGTGAGTTCGATTGACCCTTTTCCGGAATAAGAATACGTGGAGTGATGATTTAAAACTGTATGTTTGGCGTTTTGAACAACAAGAATAATAAAGATATGTTTCAAATAGCATTTTAGCAGTTGTTTGACAATTTTAACGTGAATCTCCTTAAAAGCGAAGGATTTCTAACTTATATTCCGTGTATTCCTATTCCGGAATACGGTCAATCGAACGCACCCTTAGAATCTCCGGTTTGTAAGTTTTCGGATTCAAGGCCGCCTCAACTGCCAGTGAACGGTGCATAATGCTTACGGCAAGATAAACAAATCCTGAGCTATTTGTAATGCCACTACCGTAAAATTCCGGTTATAAACCCTTATACAACTTCCTAAAAGGTTTTGCGTGGACTTTTAAACGGAGGGGCTTATATCCGGGGTGGGGGGGTGGGGGGTGGGGGAGGGGGGTCTCGAAATGAGCCACAGCAGAGTTGATGGAAATACGTTTTAAATTTACTAGTTTTAATTTAAACTTTCAAGCCTCATTGGAAATCGAATGCATTTCAACTTTAGGGACAAGATCAAAACTCAACAACGTGAACATAGGAGGAATGAATAGTATCTCGGGACGTCTTTTCGGCATCTCGTTCCAACGGGAATAGCAAAATGGCGCGCTCGGTTGATGAAATACAAGATCTTCTTCATGATTATTTCGTAGGTTTTGTCGATTATACATGTAATGGTGAGTGATTTGTGCCTGTCAATACCTCATCACTTCGTATTTAATTCCTGATATTTATTCGTCAAGACTCACCAAAGGGTACTCATATTTTGATAATTCAAAATGTGGTTGTTTCAAAATGTGATCACTAACCCGAAGAGAGGTCATGAATAAACTAATTTAGACAACGATGAAATTATATAAGAAATGGATCAAATATAGTTGTGGATTAGAGATTTTTCCAAATATGGACTTCACTCATGCAGACCGATGGTGAAACGATATTTTTGGTGGAGAAGTACCCAGAAGTACCCACATTTTCTCATACTTTCGGAGTCGAAGATTTTATCAAAATATGCTAGTTTAACGAGCCCGCAAGTGGCACTTGTGATTTGGTCATTGCATTTGAAAACGATTGCACAAACGCGGATTTTCGATTTAACTCGCTTTTCTTGGACTACCTATGTTGAACGAAGGAATAATTAATTCGAACCAGCAAGGGAGACGTACACATCCACATATCGACTCTCAACAACATCGGGTATTACGCATCGCCACCGTTCACTCAAGGACTCGATGTAGCTCACTTGAGCTTCCCTACATTTCAATGTAGCAATCGTAAAATCATTCAACTTGACACCAAATGTTTCTTCAGACACGCAATGAAGGTATAACACTTATGCTTTAGAGCCGAAGCCTTGACACCAAGATGTGCTTGTTAGCACAACATGGTAGTCTCCTGCACTGCTCACCCCCCGTTATGGCTGGAAGATATTGCCCTCGTTACGATTTCAGTTGATAATATGAAAGGAGTCGCTATGCATTATGGGATACTATTCATTCCTCCTCTGCAACGTGAACGTAACCGTTCACAGCGGCGAGGCTTCCTGCACTTAATTCTCTCATTTATTATTGTTCCGCAATCTTCGCTAATTTTGTGTTTGAAGTAGTGCAGGGTTCTAGAAGGGCACTTTATATTAAGAAAACAAGGAAAACTGGAGGGGGACTAATATCCGGGGGGGGGGGGGGGCTTATAACCGGATGAATGCCATTTTTGACGGTCGATGCCATTCTTAGTAACCAAGCCTTTTTATTCGGTTAGCTTCAATAAATTGTTAGGGTTAGCTTCATTTAAATACTTTGAAATTGCCAATTGGAAGCTCTTAAACCATTGAACCGAGTTCGACATCGTGCGATCAACTTTTTCTATTTTTTTTCTAATTTGTTGTAAGGTTTTTTCTCAGTGTTTTTTAAAATTCTAATCGTGCATACGGCGAGAACTACTGAAATTTAAATTGGCCAATCAGAATTCAGCGATCGGGAAAAACTGTGCTATCCGACGTCACTTCAATTGCTCGCAATCAAAG
>NW_027179686.1:37500-47500 GCF_036669935.1 Montipora foliosa | reverse complement strand
CTCACTAGCTTAAAATTGCAGCGTGTGAACGCAGCTTATTATATATGCAAAGCGTGAGTTTAAAAGTCTGAAAGCCCAAAACCCCCGCGCTGCATATTAATTCTGCGGCGTACACATGTATTGCATTCTTAAACTAGTGAGCCTTTGACGTCATTTTCTCCTCGATCCAGCTCTCTCAAGAACATAATGTTAGTAATGGCGGACCTTTAAATAGGAAAATTACAGTTAAAATAAAGAGGTGTCTTTTTGAAATCAAGACTTAAAACGTGGGTCACTTAGTGTTTTGTTAACATAGTTTTGAAATCCAAAGAAAAATATGAATTGATTTTTGGTCACAGGGGCACTTTAAGTCTTCTTTAGCTAGCAATTCAGATTGAGGGAGGAATGGTCAGGGAAAATTGTGTTCAGGGAGGGAGGAGAAGGAGAGTAACGTTTCAAAAGTAATTCTTACTGGAGCAATGTGAACTTCTTTCGCCAATGTTTGAAATTCCTGCGAACAGATAAAAGAGATTTAGTACTAGAGGTGCTAGGTCAAGGTTGGAAAGAATTGGATTACTGTTGTCGGCATTTACAGACCTCCACCTATTCCGTTATCAACATGGACGAACAAGCTGCCGGCGCTCTTTGAGGCAACATCTACGTTAACAAATACTGTATTGGCTCCTGGCCCTGGACAAACCACCTAAAGAGGATAATTATTAGAAGACGACTTAGACGTCCTCTAGTATAAATACGGCCAGTGTCCGAAAATCATGCAGCCACGACATGATTTGTGATTGCTGGGCCAGTAGCTAATATAATTACCTCCTCTGTCGATCTATGGGGCAAGTCACTCCCCTATTTAAAAAAGATGAATTGACTAAGGCAAACTTCAGGTCGGTTACAGTGTTGCCAGTACTCAACAATGTTTACGAGAAGATTTTGGCTGCACAGCTAAATGACTTTTGTTTTTCTATTGTATCCGATTTTATTAGCTCGTATCGAAAGTTCCATAGGTGTGGGACGTCTTTACTGAGAATAAAGTAATGACTACTGAAGGTGCATTGCATAATGAGATATCTCTGAAAATTTGAACCCGATCTATACACTAGATAATCTCTGAGCAATGGATGCTTTGAAAATTCGAAATTTTACAAATAATGTATGGATCACTAGCACTTTTGCCACACAAGAATTTATCAGTTTTTGATGACTAATAACTCCCTCGTTATCAAAGGCGAAAGGCTTTGACTGAATTGGAGATTTAACTAAGGATCTGTTCACGTGGAGGTAGGTGACCCTGGATAGGTGGGGTAACCAATTTCTCTTTTTTTCACGATCGTGTTCACATGCGGAGGTGGGATACTTCAACGAGGCGGGCTGCCCGGTTAGCCGGGCCCGGTAACCCGCCTAGGTGGGGTAAGTTTTCCCCATTTCCCCATGTGAATGCGAAAGGTGGGGGTACTCCGCCTGACTGGGCCTGGGGTGATGTTTATCCGGGTATTTATCTTTAGTTTGAATATTCCGCCGAAGCATTTGGAAACCTCACTCCAGCGCCCGCAGGTTATAAAGATTACATGTGAAGGCTCGTTTTTTTCCTACGGTTAGGCGGGGTACCTCCCCTACCCGGAGTCCCCCACCTCCATGTGAACAGGCCCTAAGTTTAACTATTCCTTTTACCTTTTGAAGTCAATTTGTAAATAACACGAAGCCTCGTATGTTTTAATAATGGAACAAAATGTAAACAATGGCGTCAGCAAAGATTCCTTTAGTTTAAGTGTGATGAGCTTAAAAACTTGCGTGCCGCACTAAAGTCAGCAAAACCAATATCCCACGTTTTCATCGATATATCAATACCCGGACTTCACTGACAACAAGGCTTAAATATCATCTTTCCTTCTATAAATGTTTTCATTATAAAGGCGCGCGCAAACGAGGAAACATTGTTGCTGAAACATTGTTTCCCGAAATGTTTCCTCGGCCCACAAACGAGGAAACATTTTTGCTTCCGCAACAAATATTTCCTGGGGCCGCAATCGGGGAAACATTTGCTTCCGCAACAATGTTTCCGCATTTGCGGGCGCCTTAAGACAAATGAAGGGACACAAAGCCGGCTGTGGAATTGATGGAGTCGTTACGAGAGCTATTTCGTAAACCAAACTGAATTGACTTATATGGTCCCTTTGAGACCTGAATTACCTGGAAGTTAAAATCATAATGATAGTCTTTAGTTATCTCGGGAAGCTCTACTTCATTTCTGATGTGGCGGAGAAAGATCTTGCGGCCTAAAAAAACACACAACATTATTCTTCGTATCACAAAAATCGCCACACGTTTTGGTTCATATTAATATAGTTGAGTTGTTCTCTCGGGCGCTTGTCCCACGATCGCTGATCTCGACGCCGGTATTGACCACTGTAGTTCGACTGCGGCTTCATCAAGCCATAGTACAGGACGTTTTTGAGACGCGGACGGCAACCGGAAGTAAACCTTTTGCATGCTATGCCAGGACGATACTGTCTCCACGATGTTTAAACTAATGATCTCTGATGGAGAAAATATACTTAGCAATATAAATGTGGTTGTGTCACGACAAGTTTGAAAGGGAATACAGCTCACTTCCGGTTGCCATCCGCGTCTCAAAAACGTCAGAGTTTTGAAGCAAGCAACCGTGGGCAATCTTCCTGTCGGTGTACGTTGGATCAGTGGCTTGATCTGATCGGCGTAATTACAAGTTGAGAAACTAAATATTTTAAGTAAGAGCCGATACAACGTAGATTTGATTTTAGTGGTGTCGCATGCTTTATTGTCGACTTGAATGTGTAGCAGTACATGCAGTAGGTTGGTGGCAACTGCAATCTCGACCCAAGAGCTCTTCTTTTTTGCGCATGACTGAGGGACGTGCCCAGTCATAAGATCCGAGGCTTTGGTGACGAGAATGGTGGCAACTGGTGCTTTCCCATCCTCGCTTGGGGTCAAACATCTTCCCAGAACGTATCTATTGTGCCCTGAAGTCCTATCATGTACTGGCACAGAAAAGGAAATCACCCCGTGTCAGAAGACAATAGAGACTTTAAGCACCAGGACGGAAGACACGAGGACGGCATACCGGAAGTTTATTTCCTGGTCTGGTCATGCGCAGAACCTGAAGAGTTGTTTACTATTGGACTACACCACTTTCACTGCTTTCGGGTTGTGTAGACAACGCGGTAGCTCATTCCATTCATTTAGGAGATTTTCATCAAAGAAACAAAGAAATATCTTCGGGGTGTTTATTGTTAGATTTTTTGGAGAAATTTCAAGATGAACTTCCCTGAAGCAGAAACAGCCCTGAGCTGCCAGTCACACAATTTACCCTTTAAGAGTAAAATCTGTAAGTGGCCACTGGGAATTAAAGGGTTAAAATCGCAAATTCAATTCAATTATATGTATATTTAGCAGGAGAAGTGAAAGCAAAATTTATAAAATTCATTTGTTTTCAGTGCGGCTAGAAACACCGTGAGGGGAAAATTTCGTTGAAAGGCAAAATAAATTTATTCTTTACCACATTAGGACAAATTTGTCATCATCAATTGTTCCTTCATTACAAGCTACCAGTAGCTCGTCTCTACCTTTTGCAACAAAAAAAAGGTATCTTTTCAAACTGTGAACCTGCTGGAAAATTGACGGGAAGTTGCTGACTTGCTGTCGCGGTGCACCCGACTCCGGTCTCGCCCCAGGCCTCCCACGGATTTGCCGTCACCATCGTGTGCTCTCGTCCTGGCCCCAGTTGTTCAAAAGGTGGATAGCGCTATCCACTGGATAAATCACTATCTATATATTGGATAGCGCAATTGGTTTCGCTATGACTTATCCACTGGATAGTGATTTATCCGGTGGATAGCGTTATCCACCCTTTGAACAACTGGGGCCTGGTGCTTATGAAGGTCTCTAATATTTCGACCCGGTACTATCCACTCCATTCGCATAAGACTTACCACCTGACAACTTTCAACAGAGATGGTAAAATTAAAATTCCATGAGCATAGATGCCTATGATCGATCGCGGAGCAACTCAGTACCCAGTGAGTATCATGGCGAACCCCCGAAGGCACAGTCTCCGGCTTCAATAACAAGTATCGAATTCCTGAATTAACAAGACCCGCGCCAGCGATGATCGACACGCACCCATCACCGCTAAGTTGACAATGGTACGGTTTATACTGACGCATAGGTGATGAAGACCAGCTGCAGAATAGCGGTCGAAAAACCACGATCCACAATAATACCAACTTAATTTAAGTGTTAATGGATTTAGCTCAAGAGTACTAATTGGGTACACTAACGAAATTAACCCAAATCAAGTCAAATCAAGTCAAATCGAATACAGTATTGGTTTTTGCGGAGAGGGGAAAACCGGAGTACCCGGAGAAAAGCCTCTCAGAGCAGAGAAGAGAACTAACAAACTCAACCCACATATAACGCCGAGTTTGAGAATCGAACCCGGGCCATATTGGTGAGGGGCATTTTTTTTTTCATACTATTGTAACACAATCGAAAAACATAACCATTCTTCACGTTTCCAAAACTAAAGTCCCTGAGTTTGCATTGACAATTTAACTCTAAGTGCGTTTAAAGCTTCGCAATTTTAAGGATTCTTATAATTTTAAGGATACTTAAGCAAATTTCGTAAGAGTCTTATTACTTGCTATTTTAGCAGCTTCTATTATTTTCGAGTTTAAGTCATTGTTTATGTTGTTTAGTCTTTTGTTTCAAGTTTGTCGGGAAGTCACGCAAATTAAATTTTACGAGAGCTATTAAATCGTCCCATTTTAATTTTTTATGAGGAAGAGGGGGTGCGAACGCAGAACTTCCGACCCCCGTAAAAGTGGACTTCTGCCATCCGCCCGCTTTTGTCCCGTCGCGTACCTTTTCGTCGTTGCCACGGCAATTTCCTTATAATTGGCATTTCGGAGCCATGTCAAAGAAAAGCCCCAACAGGCGTAAGTCGGGAAACGCTCTCTCTCCTACTAGTTCAAGTAAAATTATTATTTACCCGTCAGATGCGTGTGTAGCATAGAAGCGAATACATTGATTCCTCCCTCTAGTAGCTTGGATCCTTTGAAGCCCTTAAGCCGAAAAAAAAAAAGACAGAATAAGAGGTTTGCAGCCAAAATCCGCAGACACAAATAACTATGTTGTATGTACAAATGTTGATTGACGAAAAGGACCTAATAACAGATCTAAAGATATTTCGTCGACGATCGAGTGTCGCTGTTGGGACATGCGGTACATGTATTGAGCTTTCTTTGGTAATGGTGCAATGAGACTATTTTGTGTCTTTTGCCGGATGCTCTACACAATTAGCTAGTAGAACTCATTGTGAAACTAGGTCGTTTTTATCTAGGTCCTGAATGGACAATGTAGCAACTGGTCTTTGGGTTCTGAATGTCATGTGTCTCAGATTAGCTGTTACAGAGGTCGTAGCTTCGAATCCTGCCTAGCACTGACTCCGGCTAGGACTATGATTTTATTGCTGTCCTTTCGCCCGTTGCCAAGCAACTTGTATTCTATCCTTCTCCCGGGTGCATTACACCTTTCCATCTCAGTATTCATGCATTTGTAGAATTGAGATGCAAGACCTAGATAAAAACCCCCTAGTTCCCCAGTGAGCTCTAGTAGCTCAATGGACAGAGCATCCGAATGAATGAAAAGCGTTCATTGATTCCGTAGGGATTGAGACTGCAAACTTGAAAAATTAATTTTTATTCGATATTTTTGCGGCTTTTTGTGTTATCTCTGTGGTGTGGTGATTGGGCACAAATTGCCATGTTATGGGACGCGTGGTTAGAAAGATTTAAGTAGCGTGCTATGAATGAGTTGTCAACAATCGGATCCTTGCCTTATACGCAAAGGGTTCTGGGATCGCCAAAGGGGCAAACTGTGCGAAAATGTGAGAAAATGTAAGGCAGAAACTTAATCGACGTCCAAAACACGATTTTGGAGAGAGATCAACGCTTTTTTTCGACACGGTTTTATCAGAAATCGATTTTGTGCCAATGATGATACATGGCAAGTGTAAGTTTTTGTTTGAATAACTATGAAATATGAGATAAAATTTGCTGATTAACTTCCTTGCTTGCGTAGTTTATTGTGAAACGGTCTCAAAATATTTCCAAATTAGGAATCAATCTGGAGGAAATAACTCAATAAAGCCCATTCAGTTGTATTTACGTGTGTATAGGCTGGCTTTTGGCCTATTTCTAAACTCAGCAATTCAAATAATATTGGAAATATGCCTAGACGTAGACTAGTGGCGATCATTGTGCTGTGTGGGGTTGTGACAGCGATAGAAGGTACTGGCCAGAAAAGTAAAAGATTCTTTCTGTCGTTGGAATATTAAGATTTTACTCGCCCAGGAATAATAATGATGTTTTGTCGTGGGCTAGAGCTATTAATCTTGACCAATTCAAGGTTTCGATGAGTACAAAGGTCTGTTCAAATAATTTTGTACGAGGTTTACAGAACCTTCGAATGTCATAAAACAACTTTGTATATAAGAGAGTACGATTGAGAGAGTAGTGAAACCTCAAAGACCTGCTCCAAAGATCAGATCTACAGAGAACGAGTACATGAAGATGACGCTTTTGTATTGGTCGAAGTCATAGTGGAGCTTGTCAAGTTTGCTTAGATCCAGTGACTTAAATACTTGTAGTTCGTAGTTTGACAGAAAAAAAAGGTTTATTTAACAGCTGAGGCCTATGAATTCCCAATGTTATCTATTTCTATAGAAACAGAGACTGCTTTATTCCATGGAAGAGGAGCATTAAAACAGATACCTAGAGGCGGGAGATTGAAATGGTTTGCTTGAGCAGAATCGTCGTAATACATTAAAGTGATTGGACCCTGACAGAGTTTGAAGAAAATAGCTAAATTAGCGGCTCAAAAACCGTTGGATTTTTCTCAATCAAACTAAAACTTAATCTATGGATTTCCTCATGTTTCTCATCACCCATTTCATCCCTCCAAGGAGGAATAGCTCCGTAAAAACAATTTCCATCTCCGCGGACAACCACTTCTCCCCTTTGAGGAGGTAAATTTCCAGAAGCCTTTACAGGGTTCGTGCTGGATTTTGTCTATAAAATTCCAGGAGTATTCAAGGAGTTTTCAAGAGCCAGAAATTGAGTTTTCGAGGAGTCTTTATAAGAATATTTCTATGCCATACATAGTGTTTCCTTACCACATCCTGCAAGTTAAATGCACGCATGGACATTTTAATTTTAGGATTTCAGTAATGTTTTCCTAATAGTCAATTTTGGGCTCAGGTTTTTGAAATGTCTCTTTTAACTTAGCATGATGCAATCTCAACAATTTTCACCCAAGCAAAATTCCAACGAGTTTTTAAGCAGTTTTCCGCAAAATCCTTTTTTTTCAAGGGCTTTTCAAGCACCCTTGAAGTCCAAATTAAATACCAGGGCTTTTCAAGGACTTCAAGGAGTTGCACGAACCCTGCTTTATTCCGGTTTACGCAAGACGTAACTAATAAGAAAACAGCCCATGCACACGTAAATACAACTGAAAGGTTTCATTGTGTTATTTCCTCCAGATTTATACCTAATTTTGTAATATTTCGAGACCATGACGAGATGTCAATTTTACAAAATTAACCTTACGGATCCTTACGCGAGCAGGGTTAATCCAAGTAAATTTTATCACATATTTCACGGTTATTCAAACAAAAACATACACTTGCCACGTATCAACATTGCCCAAATCGATTTCTGATAAAACTGTGTCGAAAAAAGCTTTGATCTGTCTCCAAAATCGTTTTTTGGACGTCGAACGAGGTTTCCGCCATATATTTTCTTACAGCGACTTGAAATGTTAGCCCCCTGGCGATACCAGAGCCCTTTGCGAAAAAAGAGGGATCCGATCGCTTGCAACTCATTCATTGGTTTCCGACTGTTTTCCTTGGATTTGTTGCAAAAGTCGGAGTGTCCCTACAAAGGCGCCTGCATCAGAGAAATTGAGAAAATGGGATACCAGGCATTTTTCACCTGTTGTGGATGAGAAACTGAATGTAGCAGACAGCTGCATGCATGTGGGAATCTTCAGGTTTGTAGTGGAAGCTAGTAGATAGTTGTATTTAATTTAAAGCTGGGGGAAGAGAATTGACTGAAGTAATAGATTTCCTGTGCATGATAAGGTAGCGCCGACGCAGTCGTCGATGTAACGTTTATAGACTAGTTTTAGTCCACTCACCCTGCTAGCAGAGCCTTTCTTTTGCTTGCTCGATTTTGGCGTTCTCGAGAAAGGCTCTGCATGAATCGAGTAAGATCTTTATTGAATATGCGCTGCATGTTGCCAGGATACAGTCTCGAACCCAAGCCTAATATGCCAGATCTCGCCGCCATCTTGGTTTTTCATGGTACAGCGGGCTCAATTATAACCATCGGTTTTGTCACTAAACGGACGCTCGCACTGGAAAAACCGGTTTGACGACAGAAAACAAGATTGACTAGTCCAGAAGTTCGGGCTGCGGCGGCTTCAAAGAGTTGACGCGATTCGGGCAGAGCCTCCTTTTCTCCTCCTCAGTAAAGAAAAAGGCAAAAGGAGGCTCTGCTTGCAGGGTGTAGTCCACTTTACTGAGAGTAGTTTGTTTCACTTCGATTTAAACTTCGAAAACGCTGGCATAGCAGGGTCCCCTCATTTCTCTCAGAGTATAATGTACCAAAACCTGGACTCAGTTGTTCAAAGTCCACCGAATAAATCACTATCCATTGTACAACGCAAATTGGTTTCCACTGGAGAGTGATTTATCCGGCTGATCATAGCGCTATCCATCTTTTGAACAACTGGAGCCAGATCTTTCTAAACGTTGACTGCATCGGCGCTCGCACTACCTCATCAAGCAGAGAGAGCCGAACTTAACCGATTCATTACATGAATCACGGCGATGGGTTCAGTAACGCTCCAAACATCAGCTAGGAAATGTTTCTTACTGTGGTCAATTTACCTTGATCAAGTCATCTGATAAAACCAAATTTTCGTATAGAGCAGTTTTCAATTGACCGTCGAAAGTAATAGTCCAGTTTCGAGTTCGGCATGACCGCTGAATAAAGCACTGAGAGCGCATGTTCCTCCAGCGAGAAGATGACTTGTTTACAACTCGAGCTCTGTCTATTGTTTAAATTTCAAATTTCAGGCACCCGCCAGTTTTGTGAATACTTTACTTTAGGTCGAAACTCAACCTGTATCAATGTGTCATTGGTGTTTGTATTCAGCGGTAATTTTATACTTCGATAAGGGACCATTACGCGATTGCAATTGCAGCTACGCTTAGTGATTGGTTTAAAAATCCCGCGCAAGTTTATCAACTAATGAGAAGGAAAACCAAAACCAATCGCGACTTGAACGCGCGATTTTTCCCGCGCTTGGAGCAAGTTACATGAAATTACTACGAATTTGAATTAGTTCATTGCGCTGTTTGCACCTGCTGTGATTGGTCGAAGTAATCACTTTGGTATTTGTTTTACAACACTCAATTGAAAACCGCTCTACTTAAAGAAGGAAAAGTTCCGACGACCATTCTATTTATCTCCAATTTAGTTTCTCAGTCAACTCATGAAGGCAAACAGACCTATCCTTTTACAATCAATATACAAGGTAAGGCAACATACCTGTTTGGTGCAGTTAGAACTACAGAAGCCATTGATTTCCCAGTTTTTTACTTTTGGCGGAATCAGAAGTGCATCATCTACTCTTGTTCCTACCACAAATAGCCCCGAATCGTATTTTCTCAGCTGTTTGGTATAGTAAAACCGCAACCCAGAACTGTCAATTATTCCTTTAAAAAGCAAAAGGAAACATGATATGAAGGCGTTTGTTAGATTCAACATTTGTATTTCAAACTCTCTGTGCATCCTGTTATATGCGACATTCGTGTGTGCGTTCGCCATCCAACGTTTTTGTTTAATTTAATTTTCAAGTGGCTCACCGTCCTCAGATTGCAACATGTATGTTCCGCAGCCCAGCCTTCTCG
>NW_027179686.1:7500-25000 GCF_036669935.1 Montipora foliosa | reverse complement strand
GGTGTCAAACTTTCTTTTCAATTTCATGATGGTTTTGCCATTCTCCTCCGTCAGTGAAATTAGTTCATAATCTTGCTGAGCATCTTTCTCTGGCAGCATGTGACCGTCAGCATGTCGATCCTGTAGAAAAACACAACATCCATTACTTAAGTTGGCTATTTATGACGATACCAAAATGTAGAAAGATTCAAGAAATATGTCAGCCCGAGTGCTGGCATTTTTTTGTCAATTATCACCGGCAGACTGATCGAGTATCGCCGGGTTCAAACTCGTCGTAGTTGGTGATGGTTAAATAAAACAGAATATTTTTAAACAAAGGTTGAGCCAGAAGTTTATCCAACTTGGCCAAATTAAGTAGAAGGAGGGAGGGGAGTGAGGGGGCTCTGCAGAGATGAAAACGCAGTGACAGATGGATAGGTAAGGCACTTTATATATGACGCGAGAAAGTGACACTCTTTAAACCGCCATTTTGGAAGTGCAAAGAGGTGAAGAAGGAGAAGCCTTGTAGATTTTTCCTTGAACAAAGTGAGAAGAGATAATCTCTGAATGTAAAAAATTTTGGCCATTTTGTACCAAGGAGTATATAATTATATAGTTTACACTATTTTGGGCTGTGTTTCTCTTTATTCATTGAGAAACGTATGTGATAAGTGGGACTCAATGCTCTACCAGTGATGGGGCGACCCTACACGACTTAACACCAGAAGCGAACGACTATCTCCCCCCCACCCCCTCACGAGTGATTTTTCTCAATCCCGGTCATTTATAATAAATGAAAAATCGTATGAATTCGCTTGTGCATTTCGTTGTTTAAAGCGAGTTTCAATCGAGTGTCGTAAAACCAAACCAAAGGTACTTTGGCCAATCAAAAAGAACGGAGACAATCCAGTAAACCAATCAAAACTCGAAGTAATTACACGTAGCCGACACAAAGCGTGGGAAAATGTCCACGCGCGAGCCACGATTGGTTTTGGTTTCACTTCTGATTGGTTGAAAAAGGGGCGCGAGAACTTTGAACCAATCACTGAGTGAAGTAATGCAAAACCAAAGCAATTCGCTAATTACTTTCGACACTCAATTGAAAACTGCTCTATGGTCATTTGTACGTGATTACTTGAATTCTCAAATTGCACCAACTGACCATAAAACACGAATTATACGAGCAAGTTCTTACGACTCGGCCTTTTTTCTTTTTTATATACTCAAGAAAATTACTCCATCGGTTTTTTTTTACATATCAACTTCCGCATTACACTCTATAACCTATTTATGCATTCGGCATGGACCAATCAGAAACTCGATATTCTTCTCCTATCTATAAAATACGTCTCTTAGTGATCATCAGCAAAACAGTTTCAAATTTTGCGTGTTCTTGCGTCAAACGTGGATGTGCCGTGGTCACCCGCAATAGTGATAAAGGATCTTGCCAACTTTGGCTTTAGTGTATGCACTGAAAAGCGACAAATTTTTGTACGCCAACGCCAAAGTCATGCTAAAAAACAATTACTACATGAAATTTTGCCCGGGGCAGTTCCCAAGATTAATGAAAAATGCCCTCTGTTTCAGACTCTGTCTATCTAGACTGCAACCAAGATGATTTAACAGTGTTTGCAGATGACTGTTTAGTCAGTTAGTGATATAATGATAAGTACAAAGCATCTATGGGCCTCAATATTGAATGCAGCAAGTTGTGCCTACGGCCAACTTCACTCACGCGGGTTATTGCATCATAGAAGCTTACTGATTGTTTTGTTGATGTCGCGGAATGTAGCGCATCTTGTTTGGGGTGACTGGAAAATTGCGACTCCTTTCTTTTAGTGCACTGAAATCAAGAATGCTTCTGACAAACTCATGCTTCGCTCAGCCATCTAAACTTTCGTCCTTCACAAAAGCAAGTAAATTAAACCAATTAATTTTAAAATTTCCGACAACAATATTCATACGTTATTGTGTTTGGCCCGGCGAGTGTTTATGATGGATAGGACTTCAAGTTGGAAACACCATATTGATGACATAGACGGCAAAATAAGTAAAACTGTATGTGGGTATAATCTTCAACTGCAAAAGACGTACTATAGGTGCATTCTTTTGGGGCTATTCCAGTTGTACTTATTCCGGTTTACAAATAAGAGAATACACGGAATACCAATTCCCAAAAGAACGCATCTGCCGAACTGGTTCCAAAAGAACACGATTACCGTCTATTTGGAGTATTCCTATTCCGGAATGGTCCCAAAAGAACGTGCCCTAAATTAGCGGCGTACTCTTCATTGACTCCCGAAAGGTTTCGACATGGTAGAGCACGAAATCCTGCTTGCAAAATTTGTTTTCACTGAGTTAGCCGACCATGACCAAATTCATGATTACTTGCATCTCGATCCACCCGAACAATGCTGACTGAAACAGGTATAGTCAGCACGGCTACTCGGCTTGGACGTTGATTTGAGACTGTGACATATTTTCTTTTCATATCATTCAGAAAGAATGTGCAAAGAGTTGTCTCAAAGAATCGGTGCTCTCAAGAAAATTATGATTATGTATATTACAAGGCTGTTTGTGCTAGTGTAATTCAAGTTGGCAAATGTCGAACTTCACGGATGGTCTACGAAGAATTTATGTTTGCAGAGAGTAATACGCTGTGCCGTGCATTCTGTACGTTGAGAATAAAACAGTCCAGCGTTCTGTCATTTCACGTGGACACAGTTTTCCTTCCCTGACTTTGGGACAGATTCAGTTAGAGTAAACAGTTAAAATGAAAGATGAGATGAAGACTTTATTTTATTATGATGTTCATCTTATAGCAAGATGACAGGAGTGAAACTGAGATCATATATGCATATATTATTTCAGTTGTCCTAGCTTGGTTAGAATGGGTGGAGGCTGCGAAATTGAGAGAGCCTATAGTTTACTTAGAACTTACAACAGCACAAGCTCAGGCGTGAGCTACAGCGATGGGAAGTGGCTATTAATTTGATCAGATATTGAGAAGTTAACTTTAATGGGGGATACTTAAAAAAATGAGCAGTGCAGTTTAAAATCGAAAGACGTGACGCAAGATCATTGAGAAGTCGTTCATTACCTGGAAATAAGGCTTTCCGTCCTTCACCCAGCCAATTACAATATCTGCTCCTTCCATCTTTCCTTGTCCACTAGAAATACCGAATCCAATCCAACCGAGTGTGTTGGCCTCGACGGTGAAGAGAATTTCTTTTCTTGTTTTGCTAACATTCCAATACAATTTCACATTCTGATCTTCATCCAATGAAGATAAAAAAGTGTGGGTCGAAAAGAGATCTCCTGCTGCTGCGGACATCCGCGGAAAAGAAAACTCAAGAAGTAAGACGGAAAACGCAAAAGAGAAAATCATGCTTCCGATGCTGCTTTGTCTATTGCACAGTCAGGCAAAAATAAGCGCTGTCGACCAAGACTCAATCGTTTTGTTAGGGAAATAGCGATACGCATAAGAGCCTTTGAGCGCGTTTAATCTTTATTACAAAGTATAATTTTCACGAGGAAATTATCATGATTTTTTGATGTAAAAGTTATGTGATTAAATGGTTAAAAGTATATGTGTGACCAATTTTCTATAGGAATAAAAAGATCTCGGAATATAATTTAAAGGTCTCCATTATCATCAAAATAATAATTTTCACTATCATGTTTTTGTGTTCTGGATTTTGGACAAAATTATATTGTTACGTAACTCGCTCACCATCGCTCGTTCAAAGTATAATTTTCACAAGGAAATTATCATGATTTTTTGATGTAAAAGTTATGTGATTAAATGGTTAAAAGTATATGTGTGACCAATTTTCTATAGGAATAAAAAAATCTCGGAATATAATTTAAAGGTCTCCATTATCATCAAAATAATAATTTTCACTATCATGTTTTTGTGTTCTGGATTTTGGACAAAATTATATTGTTACGTAACTCGCTCACCATCGCTCGTTCAAAGTATAATTTTCACAAGGAAATTATCATGATTTTTTGATGTGAAAGTTATGTGATTAAATGGTTAAAAGTATGTGTGTGACCAATTTTCTATAGTAATAAAAAGATCTCGGAATATCATTTAAAGGTCTCCATTATCATCAAAATAATAATTTTTACCATCATGTTTTTGTGTTCTGGACTTTAGGATCGATTTAGGACAAAAAAATTATATTGTTACGTAAGCATCGCTCACAATCACTCACGCACAGATACTAACAGATAATCACATAATCATATACACACAGATAATCAGGGATCTGAAGAGCGATCAAAGAGAAAGAAAAGGAGGATCATTCATGGTAGCTGGGCACAGGCCCATATATAAATATAACACAAAAAAATAAATAAAAACCCACTTATGTAAATCGTCGAGATCTCACTTATATAGCGACTATACATGATGTGACGTAGGGATTTACAACCCCCGGACGTAAGCATTTAATTACGTACCGCGTATTTAATTTGTCAAACATTCAACTATCATTCTAGAGGAGAACAAGAAAGTATCACAAGATCAGGCATTCAAGAGCCCCAGAATGTAAGACATTGAACCCCTGGTTGGTTGTAGAATGTAAGACGTTAAAAACCCCAGGATGTAACACTCTGACCATTGAACAGACCGGGTTTTTTCTCAATTGAGATTTTTTTGGTTTTTTAAAACACAATGCAATGTTGTTTAGTCGGTAATAGCATAGAACATGAAAACAGTGGGCTTATATTTTTAGTTTGAACCGAAATCTCTCTTCCTTAGGGTGTTGTAAGCTAGTGAGGGTCTGAGCATGAGTGCCAAATAAATTTAAATTGGATATTATGATGGATATTCAATTTTTGCCTCTGAAAATCACAAAATTGTTCCAGGTTAAGAATCCCTAGATCGGAGGGGGAGGGGGGGGGGAGGGTACTGCCATATATGGGCTATAAAGGTATGTGCCGCTGTGAAGGGTCAAATCAAATCAAATCAAATCAAATCAAAACCGAGGTCTGTATTATCTGCCGAAGCCGAAGGCTGAGGAAGATAACACAGACACGAGGTTTTGATAATTCATGATATCATGCGAAAAGCGAATTCAATAACTATTTTATACATTTTTCACATAATTCATCCTCAGAAACAGAAGTAAAGCGTTCAGCCATTTTGTTTCGGAGGAGAACACTCCAAGGGGCTTAGTAACCAGGCAGACGTTGAACTTGACAAGATAAATGTAATATCTGCACCCGGGGGGGTACTCCCTTATAAGGTCTTAATGGGGACGTGCGGCCAGCCAGGGTATGTTTTTCGGGATTTTTGTCTTGAACAGGGTATCGAATTTATCATTTTTTGTCTTAATCAGGGTATTGATTTATCAATTTTTGTCTTAAACTGGGTTAAATGTCCTAAACAGGGTATCAAAAATCGGAATTCTGTCTTAAAATGGGTAGGAAAATCAGCGATATTTGTCTTAAACAGGGTCAGGGTATGAGGGGCCGCGCCGCACCTCCCCAACCAGGGATACATCGAGTACCCCCCCCCCCCCCCCCCGGTATCTGCATCAGATGTTACATTTATCATGTCAAGTTCACAGGCTATTGTGAATTAATTGAATGCTCTCGACCAATCAGATTTTTCATAGTGAGTCTGATGTATAATTAATATACAACCGGTGCCAAGCGCGGGAAAATATGCAAAAGGCGCCAAATATGGGAAACGTGAGTACAGGAATTCAGTTGAGGATCAGTTTTGGTTTTTTGTCGAAAGTGTGATCTATAAACAACCTATAATCATGGGCTAACTTCGTTCAGGCAACACGAGGTAAGACAAACAGAATATTTGATCACCTGACGATGCAATTTAAGCTTGAGATGGCCGGCGAAATAGGTTCATTTAAGAGGCCAACTTTCTATTTAAATTGAACAGAATGCTTGGTTTCTTAATTATTTGGGTAGATAGTTATTTAATTGAATTCAGGGGAACGTTTCTCGAAAGTCCTGAAACTTTACGGGCCATTTTCTGGTGTCACATTTCCCTCTGTATCTCAAGAACGGAGAGGATTTAAGTCCCCAAACTTCACAGATATGTTTCTTTTAGTTGGCTTGAAAACATGTTAAAAGATCGGCTTTCCAAAACGAGCTGTCGGCAGTTTCACAAATGGCTTTTCGGGCCCGAAACGTTTTCGGGACTTTAAAGAACAGGCCCCAGATTCCTTGTGCTACTGTTAATTGTTTATTACGGCTAAAAAGAATAATTTCCGACGGGTATTTGAAACTAAGTTCAGAACCTGACTACCAAGCGACGATGAAACTTTACCAGCCTTAAGTTCCCAACAATCAAGTATTGGAAATGCATTTACTAAACAACAACAAACGTTTTCGGTCATATTTTCTGTAGCAGGTAAAAGAGCGTCGTTTCAACTGAGAACTGCGATAAAACATTTCTGGCCACACATTTTTATTGCACTGTAAAGCGAACAAAGTAATTTTTTTTCCCGGCCCGGCCTTGCGCCAATAAAAAAGTTTTCCAATAAAAATTAATACCATAGCGTTCATTTGTACATTTTATGTTCTTTCTGAAGTTCGCTCTTTTAAATAAACGTTTGCAGAATTCTAGATAAAGATAATTCAGGCAAATATGTATTCTTTACTTAGACAGGGACTTATTTATATCTGCATCTAAATGTAATTGTCTAGAGGTAATGGATTGGAGTTCATGTATTATTTATGGTAGCCGTAAACATGGTAAAGGAGAACCATTCAAATGACCCTGTAGATAGTCCTTACAAAGATTGTGAACAAGTATACACGGCTTTTCTACAGAACGTAAAACAATTTAACGAACTTGATGCTTTGCCAGTAAATTTGGAGTTTGGGCCAGAAGTTACTGCTGAATTGTTAGCAGAATCTCGAGCAACCAAAGGTAACAGGTGACACCAAGATTCCTCCAAACTGGAAGGCATTTCTTCAAGACAATACCAACAAGAAGAACTCTTTGCCCTCCTGAAAAGCAGAGTTTAAAACTTCCAGTTTCCCGAGAACAGGGAAGTAAACATCACCTCAGGCGAATCTGTAGTCTCAAGCAGAGGTTCTACCGATATACAGAGATGTGACCACGAGGAAGCCGACACAAGAATTGCTGTACATGTTCAACACGCGCTGAACAAAGGATGCAGTCAGGTTTTTGTCCGCACAGTGGATACGGATGTTCTTGTCACAATGATAGGGATTTTTCATGACTTGTTTGCTTTGTATCCGTCTGCAGCCATCTGGATTGGTTTGTGCATGGGGAAATATGTCCAATACATCAGTGTGGATGCTACCTGCGCATTTCGTGGCCCTGAAACGTCTCGGGCCCTCCCAATGTTTCATTCATTCACTGGATGCGACACGACCTCCTGTTTCTTTGGCAAGGGGATGAAGTTCGCCTGGGACGCATGGAAGTCATTCCCTGACGTGACGGAGGCATTTAAGTTCCTGCAAGATCACCCTTATTACCAGCTGGACAAGAATGATTACATCTTCAAACCTCTGGAGCGATTTACTGTAGTTCTCTACGACAAGGCCAGCAATGTGATCAATGTAAATGAAGCCCGCAAAGAAAATGTCACCAAAAGGAACAGGACCCTAGAGAACACCCCTCCCACACAGGTAAATTGAGTTCGCAACATTTTATAAGGAGTGAAATTCAGGCTTTCGACTTATTCTACTGTTCTTATTTATTTATTTCATGCCGTGTTTCTGTAGTAATAAATGTGTAACGACAGGGACAAAAGTAGCAAAGCTGAATTCTAATTTTGTTTATGTATTACTCGCTATTACAGCACGCTTTAAGAGCCGTTTACCAAAGTAGCATCTGGTACTCAAGCCTGCAGGCCGTTCAGATGATTCCTTCACCCGAGGCCTAGCGATGGGGTTGGTGTGACATGGATGGCACATGGAAAGCTGTCTGGATGACCCTTCCTGAAGCGGCCAAAGCCTGTCTAGAACTCCTTAAATGTGGTTGCAAACAAGAATGTGCTGGCAGATGCAAATGCATCAAAGCTAATCTCCCTTGTACAGGGTCATGTCAGTGTTCAGGAGAATGCAGCAATAGTTAACATTAACCTGATCTTAATAGAATGTGTTCCAAATTCCGTGTTTCTTGGTAGCTGGTAACCTCAGACGCCCCCCCCCCCCCCAAACCAGACACATCTCCGTGATTTGATTTCTTTCGAGCTTGTCATAAATTATATTTTCGTAGTACGACTTGCTTTACAATATAAAGATAAACACGGGATGTGTGTGCTTTTCTTGGTCTACTCCATTCTGTAATGACAGTCTTGTTATGTATTTAAGAACATAGATCCAAGAAGGCTTTCAAAGAAACCGGTCCGTAAGTTCACGTGTCCGGGGAAAACAGCAGATCAGATATCCGAAGAGGTTATGTCTATTAATGTCAATGGTGATGCAGCCCATGTAATTGTTCACGCGGCTACAAATAACCTTCCAACAGATTCCGCTCAAAGATGTGCGGCAAAGACTGTAGATCTCACAAAGTCAGTGAAGTTAAAATTTTTGCGAATTCAAGAATAGCAGTCTCTGCACTTACTCATCATGTAGAGAAGATTTAGATTTAAGTGTAAAATTGCATGATGCTAACGAAAGTTTGAAATCTTTGTCGGAAAGTAACAACTTCACGTTCATTGACAATTCAATAATTGACAATTCTTGCCTCAACAGCAGCAAACTTCACCTAAACTCTAAGGGCAGCTCACTGCTTGCCGTTAAATTTATTAATTTTGTTATGTCAGGTTCTAGCCGTGGGCCATCCAGCCAAGCACGACAGGGTTTTCGCAGGCCCAATGTTTACAACCAACTGAGCAAGGTCCTGCTGGAGCTGGCAAACGCACGACGACGCAGAAGCAGGGATCGTCGTTACTAACGACAGATCAGTGTGATCCAGTAGAAGGTAATGATGTTTACTCTCCACTGCATTGCATCACATCCTGTAGAGGGTTTAAACTTGCCTGTATTAATGTTAATAGTCTATGTAAACACATTGATGAAATTCGCTATATTTTAATGAATTCTCCTTTGGAAGTGCTAGCCATTAACGAATCTAAGCTTGATGGCACTATTTCTGATACTGAAGTATATATTCCTGGCTATATTATAATCCGCAAGGACCGTAGCCAGTCAGGCGGTGGTGTTGCTCTCTATATCAGGGAAAATCTGTCGTACACAAACCGAATTGACCTTGTGCCCGACACTTTGGAAATAATCTGTGTAGAGATAAATCTTCCTCACAGCAGGTCATTTCTAGTCAGCACTTGGTATAGACCACCGAGCGCGGAGATGCAGCATTTTGATGAATATGAAAAATTTGTCCAGCGTTGTGATATCGAACATAAGCAACTGATTCTCATGGGGGATATTAACTCTGACTATGCCAAAACACCCCTTGATGTACATACTCGAACCCTGCGGTTCATATCCTCAGTTTATCAGTTAGAGCAACTAATCAAAGAGCCCACCCGAGTTACTAAATCCTCGGCCACTACTATTGCTTTAATTCTTACAAATATGGTCGACAATATAGCAACCTCTGGAGTTATTCACCTAGGGATTTCAGATCACAGTCTAATTTATGCGGTACGAAAGTTTGCTGTACCCAAAACTAGACCCATTATTAAAGAGGTTCGAAATTTCAAACATTTTGTCGAAGTGGATTTTATTAATGACCTTAATAGGGCCTCGTGGCAAAATGTTGAATGTTTTGACGACCCAACTTAGCTTGGCAAGCATGGAAGTCTGATTTTAATGCAATTTTAGATCACCATGCTCCTATCAGACATATGCGTGTGAGACAATCATCAGTACCATGGCTCACGTTTGACATAAAGAAAATGATGAAGGAACGAGAATACCATAAAAACATGCTATTAAATACTGCTCGCACAACCACTGGATACTTTATCAATCTATCAGGAATAAGGTAAATTGTATGATGCGTAAAGCGAAATCTGACTACTTTCGCCTGAAAATCGAGGCGTCCAAGGCTACTGACCCTAAGGCGGGCTGGAAATTAATAAATTCACTTACAGGCAAAGGTAATAAATCTTCCCCTGTCAATGATATTCTTGTTAACGATAAAATTGTTTCTGACGATAAAGATATTTCCGAGTCATTTAATGATTTCTTTGTAAACATAGGACCAACTTTGGCCGCTGAATCAACGAAAAGGTCCTCCAATAGCGTTAACACATATCTCAGCAACATTCAGAATAGTTTTCCAGCCTTTCGATTCTCTAATATACCAGTGGAAAATGTCGCGCTTACGCTAAAAAATTTAAAATTGTCGAAAAGCACTGGCTTTGATAAGACTCCAGCCAAGGTCCTTAAAATCGCGTCTAGTATAAATGCTCCATCTTTGACTTTTATATTTAATTTGTCATTTTCCTCTGGAATTTTTATTGATGACTGGAAAAATGTGCGTGTGTGCCCGGCCTATAAAGGCAATGACCGTCGTGATATGGGAATTATAGACCCATTTCAATCCTGCCAATAATAAGTAAAGTTTTCGAGAAAGAAGTTTTTCAACAGCTTTATCACTATTTGAAAGTTAATTCTGTTCTCTCTAAATTCCAGTCTGGTTTCCGCCCTCTCCACTCGACTGTCTCGGCGTTGATTCAAATGTGCGACGATTGATCTGATAATATGGATAAGGGAAAATTGACAAGTGTAGTTTTTCTCGATATTCGTAAGGCCTTCGACTCAGTTGATCATTCGATTTTACTAGAGAAAGTTAAGTTTTATGGAGTCGCTGATAGAGAATTGATGTGGTTCAAGTCTTATCTTACTGCCCGACAACAACAATGTTTAATAAATGGTTGCTTATCTTCTCAAAGTAACTTACTCTGTGGAGTTCCCCAAGGCTCTATTCTTGGCCCTCTCCTTTTCCTTATCTACATAAATGATTTACCAAATTGTTTAAAATTCACTACCCCCTGTTTTTATGCAGACGATACTCAAATCTTTACCTCTAGTTTTGATATTGGCGCACTTGCCAATAATATAAATTCTGATTTAAAAAATCTAAGCGACTGGCTCACTGTTAATAAGCTCCAATTCCACCCTCTCAAAACTAAGTTAATGGTTGTTGGGTCAACATATAATTTGAACACTAAATCTGGAGATTTACCTAATGTAATCTCCATTGATAATAATTTGGTTTCACGCGCAACCTCTAACAAATGTTTGGGAGTTCTACTAGATGAAAAGCTTACATTTGAAACTCATATTGAGTATATATGTAAAAAGGCATGTGTTGGCATAGGTGCTTTGAGAAGAATTAAGCCTTTTGTCCCCCTCTGCACCCTCGTAACTTTATACAGATCACTCATTCAACCTTATTTTGATTACTGCTCACCCGTGTGGGATACATGTGGTAAGCAACTGAAAGATAAATTACAAAAAAATCAAAATCGTGCGGGAAGGGTAATTACAGGCTCTTCATATGATGTTAGGTCCACAGATGTGTTGAATAACTTGAAATGGAAAACCCTTGAAACCAGGCGCTTCCATACAAAGGCTACCTTTTAAAGCGCAGCTTTAAGTATAGTGGTGCAATGCTCTGGAATAATCTTTCCTATGAGGCAAAGACTGCAAAATCGCTTTCTGATTTCAAACGCAAACTTACCTCCTCGCCCTCCATGCCTTCTACTGGATCGCACTGATTCTATGTAATATACTTCTATTTTAAATATATATATATACCTTATTGTAACGTGTTTACCTACGCCCCACCTGGAAACCAGCTTTTGTTGTGTGTGGCTAGCGTAGTGAAATAAAGTTGTATTGTATTGTATTGTATTGTATGTATGCGAGAAAACAAAAATCTCGGGATGTGATTGTCAGATGATTACATCATAATTACCATTAAATCTTAGTGAAATAAATAGAGTACCCAAATGATTATTTCTAATGCTCTTAAACAAATATTAACCGATTATAAGGATATTTTTACAACATTTTAATATACAAGCGTCGTTTTCATGCTGGCAAAGAGTGTCGTAAATTAAATTGCGTGTCACCCCCCCCCCCCACCCCGGGTAATCGGATCATGTGGCACCCAGCCTAAATTTGTTCTCAGGACCGAAATGATTTTGTGTGCCAAAATTAAATTTTATGCTTTCTTCCAGTCGGTAACGATGTCTCCATTTTCCGTTTCATTTGTCCAAGATTGGCTATTGAGGCTATCGACATCACGAAATCAAGATTTTGTCAATTAAGAGGGCATATGTTAACACATTAATCATCCGAAAACACTGGCCTCTGACGCAGTCACGCTCGTCGCTAGTGTTGTTACGTTGAGATATTTAAGAGATGCGGAGCGTATAAATAGCTTACCTAAAGTGAAACTTTTTAAATTTTTAAAGCTTTGTACAGCACTTGAATTGTTTTACATGGCATCAAAACGTGTAAGGCACGATTCACGTACGAGACGTCTTCTACGATTAACGCCTGTTTTGAGACGCTTTTCAACGGTTAAGCACGGTTAACAAACAATGGGAAGAAAATGTCAATCTGTTGAGTTGAATCTGTCGTGAAAAATCGACAAAAGTCGTTGCTAATAGCCCGCAAATCGTGCCAATCACTTTTGTGAGCTTAAATCTTGCTCTAGTTTTCAGCATGGGAAAATCATAAGATAGATCAGGTAAATATCGTCAACAAATTTAAGGGAGCGCAAATACAGTTCTTAAAAATTCAACAGGTTTATAGACCGAATGCATAAATGGCCACCATAAAAATATTCTTTTGTCTTTGTGCTTATTAGACCCACTAGCATCGTTAGCACGGACAAAATACAAAAGAAATGTTGCTTTAGAACGAGGCTAGTTGGTCTGATTAGCACATAAACAAAATTTATTGCTCGCCATTTATGCATTCGGTCTATACGTTCGGTATGGTTAGCGCAGGGATGTAAAGGGTTGAATGCAGATATGTTGGATGGTTGGAAGTTGTTGCTAGTCTGTGTTAGAAGGTTCGAATCCTCCTTACAGCCGATTTCTTTTTTTAATGGTTTTTTCTAATTCCTCTTTTTTATTGTTTACAATTTCTGCTCTCATTTTACAGGCCTCCTGCTTTTAACTTTAAATATAGCTCATGTGAAAATAATTACAGTCAACCTTCAGGTATTCGAGGTGTAAAATTGTTATTCCTGCAGCACCTTTTCTGAAATTAATCATTAAATAAATAAATGAATGAATAAACTGAATGAACAATTAAGTAATAAAAATATCGATGTCCAAGAAATTCTTGTGAGTATGTTTCAATATTTCCTACGTTGTAGTAATATTATGTATACAATAATAACAATTCTCTAATTAAAGGACAAATACAGTAATTCAAATAATTTCACCGCGTACTACCAGGTGATCTGGTGACGTAATTTGGAGGACTGGGAAGAAAAATTTTAACGCCGTATCCCACAACCGCGCGCGGCCTTAGGTGTTGCTTCCAAACTCCCTGCAGTATTTCCATCGCCAAAACTCAACAGATTATACCGTGTCTACCACATTTCCTGTTACTGAATGAACATTCAAGAAGAACCGACGAGATCTAACCTCGCCTCTGCCATGTTGAATCAAAAATAAGACCGCGTGCGGTTGTGGGATACGGCGTTAAAATTTTTCTCCCCAGTCCTCCGAATTACGTCACCAGATCACCTGGAAGTTCTTCACCGCAAACAATGTCTGTCCGGAAAAATGCTGAGATCAGCTTAGCAAAAAGTCAGTAGCTCCGACGCCGTCAATTTCTGTTTCGCGGCATTTTTTGACAATTTAACGCCGATCGTGACATGCTCTAAAACAAGTACTATTTGTTCTTAATTAGATACAAAAGGTACATTTATCGCTAACATGAAATGCCACTTGCATTTTTTTTTCAGTGTCGCCCAGCTCAGTTTATTTTTTTGAATGGGAGGTGTGCTCTCTAACTTTTGAGCGTGCGAGCGCAGGTTTCGTGTCATGATTACCACATACAATGCTATTGGTAACGCCAAATAGGGATTCATAGACAATCTTGGACAGAATAAAATGGAACAGAAATGCCCCCTTCCCCTAAATCAAGGATGAAGCCGCGCGAAGGCCAAAACGCGCCATTTTCCCACCACTGATTTTGGGGGGAGGGGTGGTCTCCATTTTCCATTTAATTTGTCCAGGTTGTAGTCATATACTAATAAGACGGTTATATTTGCAACAAGGCGACACTGACAATTATTAATAGTTCTAAGGAAGTGGACCCCTTTCTGTTATTACGAACGGTGCTTCCTTCTACGTCTGGACCTTCCTTCCTTTTTTATTTTTATCTTATTGGAATACAGTTCCCAATACATGCTTTTAAGCATCATCGGTCACCACAAAATGAAGTGTCACGCATTTGTCTTTTGTAAAATATCCGGCAAATATCAAACATTAGATTAGCACTGGTACCGAAACGAAAAGCCCATTTGATTTGGACGTTAGCGAAGAAAGATTCGTTTTGCTATTTTAATGGCAGAGGGGATGGTTATTTATTTACGAACATCGATCCCCTTAAGTTATTGAGAGTAGAATACTAATTAATGTAAGCCTAAGTATAATGTTCTGAGCACTATTCAGCATACGTCCTCATATAGCAGTATACCCTGCGTTTTGCCTTGCATTTAGGCTCGATTTCCGCCGCTCAGTAGTGTTTAGGTATCCTCCCGTTTCGGGAGTAAGTGCTGACTCATATTTTTTTCCAGGGAGGTGTTAACTACCAAATTAATCTACCGTAATGAATTAGACTTTCACAAGAATCTATCACCGAAGAGTAAGATTCACCCAAATCAGCCCAGTCCCCATCAGCGTCAGAAAAGTGTCTACTTTTAAATCAAGTTCGGCGGGAAAATAATCAATGACGGGAGCCCACGAGAAGGAGCCTCCATATCCTCGAGTGAACCTTTGCGCGTATCTTTCTATTTATAGAACTAACCTTTCAGAGGAGACTCACATTTACATCAATTTAAGTCAATTTGCACGATTTGCATACATTGTTTTTGCTATTTTTGTCTTCGTTAGACATTCACTTTATCAGTGATTGGCCATTTAAAACAGTGCGTGCAGAGCCGAATAACTCTTGGCGTTCTGAAGATAGAAAAATACGCGCAAAGGTTGACTCATGGGGCTTGTATGGGAGAGGCAAGCTCCTACTCAGGGGTTCCTGACAATAGCTCTGCACGCCTGACCAATTGGATTACATTACGTCATTCACGCACTCATTTTGTTGCGCCTTTAGATCGGACGAAATTTCCGTTCTGAGCACGCGCACTTCGAAAACTGCGGGGCTCCAAATCTAATGCGCATGCTCAGAACGGGAAACACATACTCGTAGTCGCTCTTCAACCTAAAGGTCCCTTACTTATTATTTTCAATATGGCGGCGACCGGTTCACAAGGAATTAGAAGCGAGAGTGAAGCGAGTAGCTTAGATGAAAGTTGTGTGGACTTAAGTTCAGAGAAAAGCTTCGAAATCTTACCGTTTAGCGATATTAAGTATTCTGAAAGCGCAAATACTAGAGGAAGAGCGTAACGAGGAAAGCTCCGGCATGCGAAAGATAAGGACAAGAAATGGGAGTTAAAAAGTTCGCATGGCGATCGACCCACAAAATGTGCAACACTAAGATCAGTCCTACAGTAATAGAGCAACTATTTTCACGAACCAGCTACCCTGCCATGCCTAAGGTCATGGAAATTCTAACTAAAATTCGGAACGGCGTGTCATCTTTTTCTGCCCGGTCCACAAAGTACAGTGTTTCAGCTTTGAGTTGACTAGAACGTTGATTGCGGTAGCTCGTTGGGCTCAACTGGTCTACTTTTGGAGCAACTTTCACAAGGGAGAAAGGAAAGGCTTCGGGGCAAGGACCAGTTGTTCTGGTGTATCCTTCATTAACGTGCGCCGGGCAAATGGAGACCCAATTGCAATCAATAGTGTTCTTTTTCTCTGCCGTCAGCCATTGTAGCAGAACGGGTAAGTAGGTTATCTCTAGGGGCATGATATGCCCGGGTTGGATTCCGGTACTCGATGTCATATGTGGGTTGAGCTCAATGGTTCTCTACTCTGCTCTGAGATGCTATTCTCCAAGGAATCTGGTTTTCCCCTCTCAGTAAAACCAACATTTGTTTGACGTGTTTTAATTATTTCATGTGATTTGATTCGATTTACAGTCTCCCAAATTATGAAACAGTTGTGCTAAATTAGATAAAGTCGAGACGTCAATAAAATAAGGTGATTATTAAACACTTCATGACTGGTCCCGAGGGAAACAGTTAATTTTGTTTCCTGAGAATCTCAATGTTTCCCCGATGCGCAGCCGAGGGAAACATTGAGATTCGAGGGAAACGAAATTAACTGTTTCCCGAGGGACCAGAAAAGAAAAACGAGTAACGGCGGTCGTCGGTCAACATTCGCGGGTAACAGTGCACTGTTTCCCTCTGACGTCATAGATTTTGAACTGCTGCCCGCTCAGAGACTTTTGGCGGGAAACAGTGTTACTGTTAGATGTGATGTGACCTCAAAGTAACTAATGAAAGCGCGCTGTTGGGGGAAAATTTCAGCTATATAACAATATTTGTTATTTTCAGTTAAAAATCAATTACCCCTATCGCTATGTAATGTGTCAGATCAGGTATAGTGACTCGTGCTCTAGGGAGGCTCGAAATAGTTTCTCCCTTGTTAAAACAAATAAACATATTCTGTCCTTAGACACGGTTAGGGTAATCCTATAGCGACAAAATTTGGCCAGGTTATCAAGTACCCATCATAGATTTCTAAACATCACATTTTCCTCCAATATAATGTTATCATGGCAACGACATAAGGCATTTCTTTGAGCCTTAAAATCAATGTATATCGTCTTTTTGGAAAGAAAAAAGGGTGAACTCTTCCATTCCGCATTACCAGACAATGTTAGAAATAATATCTGTAATATTTAAAATTCAGCGAAATCTGTAGGCCAGTTTCTCAGAAAAATCGTTTTTTTTAATAGGCCTCTAATTTTCTTTTTCACCTACAGAATTTTCTTACATTTCAAAGACAAAAAGGTTTTAAATTAATATAAGCTAACATGCAAAAAAAATGCTTCCGTCCGGAAGCAGAGACGCAAAGAAAAAAATTGCAAAATCAGGAAAAACGAGGGGGTTACAAGATCAGAAGTTACGCATGCGTCACCCGCTCATTGGAGTCCGCGCGCGAGTGGAGCTACAGGCCAACACGAACGGATTTAAGGTGGTTCAAACCCGTTCATTGTTTTTCAAGTGACGCTCTTATTAGAAGGATCAGCACCACAACATTGTATCATGTATTAGCAATATTGTGGTACCAAATGAAATACGAATTGCTGCTGAACAAGATACAGTCATTATTGTGACGTAATGTCATCGTGGCAACGGGCAAGCCGTGTAAAAATTGCTTATATCACAAAAACGAACTCAGTGATCCCCATTTCTTATTTCTGAAAAGTAATCAGAATGGCA
>NW_027179686.1:0-2500 GCF_036669935.1 Montipora foliosa | reverse complement strand
GCTATTCCCAAAACGATGGAATTACCTGGTGATAAATAACCTCGTCTTGGAGAGTAAATTTTTGACTTTGCAGAAACAATGGTCAACCTCAAGAGTTCGGCGATTGTAATCTTTTTGTTGAATTCGCACATTTCTTCTCAAACTTTGTAACACTTGAAAGAAAAAGAAAACTAACAAAAACAAAAACCCGGTATCTTGCCATCATTTGACACAGATCCTTCACTGTTTCGCGAATAAACACGCTGCGGTAACTTGATCACGGCGCCCGCTGAATGCGATGTCACTTTCGATTTTGCGATTTCCTTGTGGAGCCAAAAGTATAATAACAAAATTGAACGTAGCAAAAATCTCGCAAAATATTTTTCGCTGATGGTAACTTATCATATTCGCGGTTCAAGATTAATAGAGTACTAAAGTGTGACGTCATGCTTCCATGGCAACCAAATTTTCTGTTCTAAACAAAGTTTGCCAAGCATAGCATTACAAGCGCGTTAAGCGTGGGTTTCGACTCCTTTTCAGTTTTGCGGCCTTTATTTTTACAGTTTCCCTTATTGATTGGACTGTAATTTTTTTTTGAACTTTTGATGACGTAGACGAATATTTATTCGTTTGAAAGAAGATCTTAATCGTCAACTGAGCAGACAAAGAGCCGAGGTGTTAGAGGTGAAAGATCGTGATGGTTCACTGCTTTGCTCCGGGCTGTGATCATCATTCCGAATCACATACTTGTAAATTCTATGGGTTTCCACATAAAATAAAGAAAAACGAGGAGTACCAACGCTGGATTCGATTAATAAGGTAAGGTTAATTTATGGTTTGTCCTAGATCTTGTGTTAACAATTAAGTGGCGCTTTCGCGGCGTTTTGGTGTTTGCCTTGTGTTTTGATCTGTGATTTCTTTCAAGGACTGGTATCTCACAAACCTTTAATTTTCGTTTGATAAACTCAAGTCGTTCAGCAGCAGTAGATAAGGTGAGAAATTCTTCGGAAAAAATAACCTCTCCCACTGTTGAGACAGGTAGATCCCCCAGTTGTTTTGGCTCAGGGCTTAACAGCCAGCATAGGCCAGTGAACTTTCCATACGCTCGGAGTTCTGAATACAGCGCTTCTCGATCTCCTTGATTTGGTTGTCGGAGTAAGGCTGTATATCCTGGCTTTGTTGGAGGAAACATTTCAGCAATAGATTTCCTAGAAATATCAGGTGCTTTCCGTTTTTTCCATGAACACTTAACATCAGTCTGACTCCAGTTATAAATTCCGTAGATGAACAGAGCTGCAGCATGGCTACATTTATAAACTCCCCGTGGACACTCGCACTCGCTCGATTTAATCGCATTGTTTTGGTCAAGGTATATCTAAAAAGAAAATTATAATACACAAAGTTTAACAGTAGTTTTCTATAAGCTTTCTGCTCAACATTATACACTTTTTTCTTCATACTAGCGTGAACCTGTCCCTTCAAAACACCTTGACTTGCACTAAAGCTTTCCACATGGTTTGATTTGAAGTGATTTTCACCTCTTGAAACGGATTTATTCATTTTCGAAGAAAGAAAGCAGGGAAGCAATTGTCAGCACCGCCATCTTGCTTCCCGTGCGTTTGTTTAGAACAGAAAATTTGGTTGCCATGGATGCGTGACGTAACTGCTTTAGTACTCTATGTTGTTTCCATGTCGTTAATTGTGTTGCTGATGGCAAAATTTTATTCTCGATCGACCGTCCTGAAAACTTCCTTCTTCTCTTCCTAAAAACTGTGTATCAATATTTATTTGCATCAATATTTGTTTTGCATAAAGCAAGGTAACAAAATCTGTACCTTGCTTAGTTCGCATTTTTGGGCGTTCAAATACAATTTTCGGTCGTATGCTTCTGTTACAAAGTGGTCTATTTTTTAAGTCACTCATCCAGATACTAATACCCCGCCGGACAGGGCTTAACTTCAATGAACTTTTGTATTACAAAGCTGTCAGATGCTCAGAGTGCACGCCAACCTCGTCCCCAGGGTCTCTCTTCTTCCCTTCCTTGAAAGCAGGGAAGAAGAGAGACCCTGGGGACGAGTTTGAGTGCACGCTTAAAGTTGTGGTGAAAAGAAGTTGTGAGGGAACTTGGAAATGATCAACATGTCAGCCTAGAAGGCAATGTTTCTCAATTCCCTTTTATTTTCTTCAATCTTTTTAGCTTTCTGGGTTTAGTACTTTGCTAGTAACCACATGTCTTCTCAGGGGGCTATTTACCTAAGACTTTTACCATGACACGACAGTGATATCAAATACCAAAACAATATCGTGTACTATTAGAGCGACATATTGAACTTGAATATCCTGGAAGAGAAAACGCAGCTCAGTTGACAATATGGAATAAAGCGCTATGTTACTGCACTGCCACACGTACGCAATGCGCGCCTTTTTTTCCCTAAAGATGACATGAATATTTCCTTTCTGACAATTGATTAATAGGCTGGTAGCCACGTTTTTAACCTCAGAAAAAGGTCTGTTTTGTCGT
>NW_027179685.1:365000-366484 GCF_036669935.1 Montipora foliosa | reverse complement strand
AAGTGACATAGTTATTACATAGTAAGGAGCAGGAAATAGCCTTTATATAGCTCTACATAGTTATGTGATAAACTTTACATAGCATTTACATATGTCTGGTTCTACAAGGGGGCCTTCTAACTAAATTGCTGTAAGACTGGTTGACATTTACAACTTGACATAAAATTTCTAGAGCCTAACATCAATGTTTTACACATTCACCTACTCATAACTGAGATTTTATGGTAATGATATCAAAGTGTATCATTGAAAAAATTGTATTGTCTTCAATATCAGTTGCACATTCAGACAGTTTTAGCAATGTAGACAGTAAATATACCTCATGTTGAAAACCACGTACATCACATGGCTTACATGTAGATGTATACACGAAGTATACGTTACTCTTGATGTTAAGTTACATTTTGGTATTTGGGACAATCATTGTATACAAAAATTATACACTACAGTCTTAATGCAGCTGTAATGTATACATGAAGTATACATCACAGAGTTAATGAGGGTGTGTAGTATACACACAGTATACATCATAGCCCTGATGCAATGGTGATATATACAAATAGTATACATCAGTCTTAAATGAAATTTTGCTTGATGTATATTTGATGTACATGTATACTATAATATGTACACCACAACAGTGAGGTACAAACAATGTATACTCTTTGTATACAAATATTATACTAAGCATGCTTCAATTTTGATAAGGGTAGGCTTTTTTGCATTGCTAGTCAGAGAGTTGAAGAGAATAGAACCATTTCAAAACTTTATGGTGCTGGCCACCCTACAGAAAGCCTTTGGCAGTGAGGAAAGGATGACATTATTTGGGGGATAAGATGGGAAATGAACATTCTCAGGATAATATACAATGTATATATAATATTGTTACATCCAATCTGTCAAATTTGATGGTTCAAAATAAGTACTGACCTCCGCTCATCTGGAAAAATGGAATATAAACTGCATTAAGGATGACTAGTCTTAACCTCGTGAAGAACTTTTGGCTTTTGCACTTTTTATTTTGCTTGATACATAATTTCATCGACCTTTTGGTGTGCATCTCTCTGCTCTCCCAAAGGAATTTGACAACGTTACTTAAACAATCATGTGAATTCAACAGTTTTAAGTGGGGATGTTCAAATGCTGTGCCCAGAGACCAACGATTATAACCAACAGCTTTTCGTTATTGTTGACAATGAGGTTCTTCTGGAAGTAAGTTCATACAAACAGAGTCTTTCTGCTCTGTTTGGGGTACATTACATGGTTAACCTAGAGTATCCAAGAAAGCCAACACGTCTGCACTGAGTTTCTTGAGATTATGTACTTAGCATTCTTCAAAAAAAATGCCCTGTATAGAAAAGGTGTCTCTACTCTTTTAGCTTAAAGTTCATAGCCTCTTATTACATGTATTAACAGTTGTACCACCACGGGAGCTTGAACTAACCTAGATGCAAGGGTTTTATTAGAAGGTGGGACCTGGGTAC
>NW_027179685.1:355000-360000 GCF_036669935.1 Montipora foliosa | reverse complement strand
CAAGTTTAAGACAACATAAAAACCCGTTGAAATAACCCTCTTTCAATCTTTTGGGTTGAGGTGAAATAAAGGCCAACTTTAAAGGCCTATAAAAATCCTAGTATATAAATTTACGTGTCATATTGTACATCAGCTGAAAGCTTTATCCTTGTACGTCATTTTCTCCAACTGTCGTTTTTGGCCCGCAAAAATTAGCGCATCCAGTTTGAAAAGAGTTCGGGCTATTTTGACCAAAAATTCAATGCAAATTGCTGAGCGGATGCATGTCACGCAAGAGGTCATGGCCAAACCTTCAGTTTACAAATAATGCATCTTTTTTCTCTTTCTGATTGAAAATGGCAGCAAAGAGCGCCTTGAAGTACTTCAATGACCTTTCATTATATTTAACGAGCATACAAGCACGCCACTTATCATTTTATTAATCAGTTAGATCTAACTGAACGATAACCGTCGTCGATCGCGTTGATGCATAGTCCCGGGTGCATACATACACAGCGAAGCTTATTACAAAGTTGAAGAGAATAGGGTAGACTTACTAACTGTAGTTACTCTTGGTTTAGAATAACGCGATGTCATCCCAGGAGCTCCCTATTTTACTCAATTTTTGACAGAAAAGGTCAACAGAACAGACTTACAAAACAAAATGATCAATGAAAATGTGCGTCCTCGCTTGCAGTTCTTGCTTACCGTAATTCGTTCATACATTTTAAACTGCTGATAATACCAGTTGCTTACGTCTTTTTATTGCCTGTAGAAGAAAAAAAGTGAAGAAAAAGAAACCAATCAAGAGTAAAAGAAAAACTCACGCAAAAGAGTAGCACATTCTGACAACATTATCGTCTCGTTAAAGGGCTGTGTAGGGTTCTTTCTTCTCGCAACTTTTGAGAATTCTTTTTTAACCATGAAAAACAGTTACCATAAGGCACTTGTACCATCGCGTCGAGTAAATTATTACAAACATGTCAAATTTGATTTGCGTGATAATATAACTTCGCGTGACGTAACCAAAAAGTACGGATTTGTCTGCAGAACAGCAAGGACCAGATGTTCGGGAAACTCTTCTCGAAATGCAGCCCTGAAAACATCTCGAAATGAGACGACCTGAGACTCACAAGAAAAAAAGATCATAGTAACGGTCTGCAATGAATTTGACCAGGCTTTCCGATTTTCTACAAAACCCCACCGAAAGTAAAAGTCGAAGAATGTTGTCAAAGTTACTTGGACTCAGCTCTAAACGGCATGATATGTGTAAGTTCAATTATCAATGAATCTGAATGAATTTGACCGGGGTCTTACCATGCGAATACAGCCATTTCTCCTCTCCTCGCCGCTGTCGCCGCCCGCTACGAACGTTTTGCGGGTCTTTATTTAGTAAAATCCAACTAGTGGTCTATTATCAATACTGCGTTCTGATTGGTTGAGCTACTACTAAGCTATATGTTATAGCCCACTAGTAGCGAAAAGCGCGGGCTTTTTGGCGGTAAAAAAGGATTAAAGTCAAGCTTTAACTAGCTAAAAGTTTTTTATTCTCGATATTTTTGACCAACTAGTTGGATTTTACTAAAACAATTATTCCTCTCGCCCTCATGGCCTCTTGAGTCAATAGCCCATTCGGCCGCTACCGACTCAAAGCCCATTCGGGCTCGAGGAATAATTGTTAAATATAAAAAAAAAACACCGAAAAAAAGGAACACCTACTTCTAAAAAGCACTAACTTGATATATGTGTGACAACATGTAAATTGTGTTCGTGCGTTTGTAAACGGTCTTTTTTAACATTATATAAAGATAGACTGTGATAAAATTGGTGAGAATAGAGGCTCCAAAGATATATCTTACAGCCCCTTTTACGGATCTGGAGGCAGGGACCCTGGCAACAAGTGAATTGTTTATTCGTCTTGTTAATCAGAATTGCATCTTGTTGTATCTTGCTTTTGCTTCGGTCGAGAGCCCCATTTCATGCGAGCTTCCAGCGATTTGAAGGGGATTTTGAGGGGGTTTTCCCTTTTTTACTTTAGGTGGGGTTTTGAAGAAAACGAGAAAATTGATCAGATTCATTGATAATTGAAGATCTTGATGTTCCTTACACTTGTAGATCAATAAGATCAGAATAGCCGTTTCAAGTTGATTTTCGTTTTTGGGTCTTAGGGCTGATGTGGTCGTTTTCTACCCACCCACAGATGTTTATTTACAAGCAATAGGATCGGATAGCATCGAGCAAGCTATCCTCTTCGAGCGGTGCCCGCAATGCGCGCGAGTAAAGACAAAACGCGTAAGAGGCAGGCTAGGGCGACCCCGTCCCGGCCATCTCGCGTCTCTTTCTGGTGCTCACTCGCCTGTCTCCTCCGCAGAAGCATGTTTGCTATTATTACTGGAATACCAAGCGGGAGCCTCTGCGGAGGAGAGAAGCAAGGGGCACCAGAAAGAGAAACGCGAAATGACTGCGGTGCGGTCGCTCCGGTTTAGCGCTCTTTGCTGGCTTGCATCGCTCACCGCTCGAAAAGAATAGCTCGCTTGAGCCTACCCTTTGCCAAGGTGTGGCTGTACCCTCCGCTTTTTTCGTTGTTTCCCCTACCTTCTTTCTACGCCTCTATTCTGAGTTTTTACGCAAACCCCAATACCAATATCTGTCAGTGATCAAAACAATTTTATCTTCAATATCTTTTTGTTATGAATATGTAATCGGGGCATTTCGGTTTTTCAAATGACAAGGATGATCGATTGACAGCCATTCTTTTGGATCACTTCCGTCGCTTGAAGTCTGTCCGGGTTATTTATCCAAAATTTTAAAAAAGTTCTTCGTCTAGGGGTATCCCAGAGCCGATGTACCCGGGTATTCTTTGAAAGGGGTTTACTACCATGCCCAACTAGAGGAAAGGGTTTCGCTGGTTGATAAGACGAAAGTTGACTCACTGCTACTAATTCCACAGTCCCCTTTAGCTGTAGAGGACTTAAATATGTCCTGTGGTCTCGGTTGGAACTGAACATCCATCTGGTCAATAGGCCTTACCCCTTATGACGTACAGCACCTGAATTCTTTTGTTGAGTGACTACTATAAATACCAGAATGCAATGTTTCAGTAGTCACTCAACAAAAGAATTGCGAGGCGTTACGTCATAAAGGGTACGGTCTATTGCTGTTCTGCAGCCAACTCCGTGGGACGGCTTCGTCACGTGATGTTATAACACAAATCAGATAATATTTTACTCGACGCAATGGTACTAGTGCCGTTTCGTAACAGTGTTGTTCATGGTTAAAAGAGAATTCCAAAACGAAAAATCGTGCTAAAAACGTTCAAAAAAAGAAAGAACCTTACAACAACGAGTCGATAATTTTGTCAGAATGTCATGGAATGTGCAACTCTTTTGCGTGACATTCGTTTTGGGATGCGAATTATTGGTGAAAAAGGTCGTAAGTTTTTCTTTTACTCTTGATTGGTTTCTTTTTCTTCATTTTTTTTTTCTACAGGCAAGAAAAATATTTGAGTGATTGGCTTTATCATTTATGAACGAATTACGGTAAGCAAGAACTGCAAGGACGCACATCTTCATTGATCATTTCTTTGGCAGTGTGTTTTGTTGACCTTTTCGGTCAAAAATTGAGTAAGATAGGGAGCTCCTAGGACTACATCGCGTTATTTTAAACCAACAGTAACAACAGTAAGTCTACCCAATTCTCTTCAACTTTGTAATAAGTTTCGCTGTGTATGTGAATCAAATTTTACGTCAATTTATTGGACTACGCATCAACGCGATCGACGACTGTTATCTTCGTCTAGACCTAAGATAAATAAAATGATATGTGGTGTGCTTGTATGATCGTTAAATATAATGAAAGGTCATTGAAGTACTTCAAGGCGCTCTTTGCTGCCATTTTCAATCAGAAAGAGAAAAAAGATGCATTATTTGTAAACTGAAGGTTTGGCCATGACCTCTTGCGTGACATGCATCCGCTCAGCAATTTGCATTGAGTTTTTGGTCAAAATAGCCCGAACTCTTTTCAAACTGGATGCGCTAATTTTTGCGGGCCAAAAACGACAGTTGGAGAAAATGACGTACAAGGATAAAGCTTTCAGCTGATGTACAATATGACACGTAAATTTATATACTAGGATTTTTATAGGCCTTTAAAGTTGGCCTTTATTTCACCTCAACCCAAAAGATTGAAAGTGGGTTATTTCAACGGGTTTTTTTGTTGTCTTAAACTTGACAAAATTACATGAAGTTTACATTTTTTAAACGACAAAGGGTCCTTTTACCAATATCCAAAATAGCAAACCAGGAATTCAGCGCGTTGTCGCATACGGAGTTAACGATGTTGCAGAATTTTTCATTGTTTTTCCGGGGGATTGGGGGCCGCCTCGGCGTAATTTGAACTTTTGGATTTTTCGGAAAAAGCAAAGCGCTATGGAACTTTTTATTTCCATTTTTGAAAATAGTTCACCAAATGGGTCTTTTAGGTAGAATGAAATAAATTGTGAAATTTTGCAACGGTCAGCGGATTCTCGATATTTACAGTCAGAGCCTCGACATAGCGCAAAAACCGCTAGACATGCGCACTAGAATCACACTTGTGTTGCCGCCATTCCATTTTCAAAATGGCGGACGACAAATCAAAATCTACCACGTCATTGTGGAGGCTGTCACGCCGCTGGCGTTTCTCTGAGAAAATTTGCAAAAAGATGATCTGAATCTGCCATCATTGAAAGATGCTTCAGAGCCGTCAGAGAAGAGATCGGACCAAAACCAGTTCGCCTAAAGCAATAGAGTTTTTGACGAGCTTCGAAGCTTCATTTGACGTTCGTTGTTTAGAGTTTTGCGTTTCTTAATGTGACACAGGTTTCTTTTGCTCTAAATTACCACTTTATAACGCAGTAAGACCTAATGGAAAATTACAGAAATTAATATATATGGAAGCGACTAAAAGAATCCGAATGAAAATACCGGGCCTAGTTTACTAAAACACTTTAGTGGCTAATAAACAGTAAAATAAGCTCACCC
>NW_027179685.1:315000-342500 GCF_036669935.1 Montipora foliosa | reverse complement strand
GCTGCCAGTTCGCTGGTTTCTGTAAGATTTTTAAATAATCTGGGGGCAGACCAACACCCCATGTCAAGAAAATTGACAGTAGCCAAAACCAACAAAATGATACAAGAGGACGCATTGCTACTTGACATGCAGACTTGCGAAGTAATCAATCGTGTTTCCTCGACCGTTGATTTGGAATCGCTGAGTGTTCTCTCCGACCTCGAAAAAAATTCCTCTGGTACCCAGGGTAATAGTCGGCTAACTTTCCACAAAATTTGACAAATGCTAGAGTGTTATTCTCCACTTCGACCGATCACTGTCTCGCTCACTTCGAATCTTTAGAGTTTGCGCAGGCGCAGTTATGAGCCATTTTACGTCATTATTCTCTAGCCAATCAGCGGTTTTTGCGCTCTGTCCAGAGCCTCCTAAATCCTTGACCTCGCGGTCATAGGTAAGCGGCAACAGGTCCAGATGAATCAGTCTTTCTTTGTAGGACAGTTCACCTTGCTTAATTTGTAAAATCCAGCGTGTAGCTCGTCTCTGAACCATTTCAGCTTTCTGCTTTAGAGTTGGGTTGGCTGGGAGACCACACCTCAGTTGCATAGCTCATTTGGGACTTCACTAGTTCCAGGTACAAGGATCTTCTAACCTTGACGTCGGTTAGCATGGGACAAGTGCGACGAAGAAGACCGAGTAGCTTATTCGCTTTAGCAGAGACCATGAGAACTTGAGTTTCCCACGTTAATTTGCTTGTTATCATGACACCGAGATCTTTCTCCTCGTTCACGCGTCGTAAGTCAACGTGGCCAAGGTGGTAGTCAAAACGCACTGGATATTTCTTCCGCGTCACTGTTAAGACCTTGCACTTTGATGCGTTGAAATTAATATTATTGTGAAGACTCCAGGAATCTAGGTTTGTTAAAGCTTGCTGCAATTTATCTGCACCTGGATAGAAGATACTTCCATAAAGCTTGGTGTCATCTGCGTAAAGGGCTGTCAGAGAACCATCAGGCAAGGCACTTGGCAGGTCGTTAATAAAGATAATGAAGTGTAATGGGCCAAGCAGACTTCCTTGGGGCACTCCAGAGGTTACGGTGGCCCAACTGGAGGTGAATCCATCTACAACAACTCGTTGCTGCCGATCCTGCAGATAGTTCTTAAACCAATTATGCAGATGTCCAACTACTCCATATCTCTCAAGCTTCTCAAGGAGGATGGTGTGGTCCACAGAGTCAAACGCTTTGGCAAAGTCCAAATACAAGACGTCTGTTTGAATGTTGTTGTCAAGATTTTTTCCAATAGAATGTAGGACTGACAATAACTGAGAAACACAAGAGCGATTTTGCATGAAACCGTGTTGTAATGGGGTGATGACGTTTTTTATATGGTAGTAGAGACTATTCCAGATACAGTATTCAAGTACTTTGTTTACCAGGCATAGAAGGGAGATAGGTCTATAGTTTGAAGCAAGCTCCTTAGAGTCTTTTTTATGAACAGGTGTTACGTTAGCTTCTTTCCATTCCTTGGGCAAACAAGCTGTTTTGAGCGAAGTGTTAAACATCATGCAAAGACTCGGGGCAATCTCATTAGCACATTCTTTAAGAAGTCTGGCCGGAATCACATCGCGACCACAGGCTTTCGTGATGTCAAGGTCCATTAGACACTTCGCGACTTCGTTAACCGAAATAGTTAATTCAGACATAAGCGTCCAGGCAAACGATTGATCATGAATATTCAAGTAACTAGTGTTTACGTTTGTAGTCGACTGTGGCCTAAAGACAGAGGAAAAATGTAAGTTGAATAATTCTGCCTTATCAGCGGAGCTGGTTGCGGTAACACCCTTGTAAGAGATAACACTTGGTTTTCCTCGTGAGTGCAAAATTGCCTTATGGTAGCTCCAGAACAATTTTGGATTGTCTTTGAACGAAGACTCGATTTTCTTTAAATAATCTCGATGCTTAGCTCTAATAACATATTTGACTTCCTGGCTTAAAGTGCGCAATTTCAATTTGTTGGTTGCAGTTTTCTTGCGCCGGTATTTTCTTAGACAATGACGGGCTTCGTAGTCTCTATCCAAGGAGGTGAGTTAGTGCCCTTGACTGTTTTGATAGGAATACACTTAGAGACAGCAGTCAGAAATAGATCTTTCCAAGTGAGCCAGTACTCGTCAATATTATCAGAAAAAGCAACGTCAAAAGGAACGTGCTCTAAAGAGCGACGCAGTTCGGCAAAGTTCCCTCTTTTAAAGTCATAGACTTTACGGCGTACCGGGTTTGCACGATGAAACTTTACTCTAATCGAGAAATCAATAATATAATGATCTGACGGAAATTCGTCAACTCCCGGGCTGTGTGTGGAAACACCTTCGATTACTTCAGGACAATTTCACAGAACATAATCAAGTTTGTTTCCAGCAATATGGGTTGGACCGTGAACGAACTGAAATAGGAAGTTGTGGCAAAAATTGTCACCAGTTGCATTTCCTCCAATATTAACAGGAGAAGATGAATCCGTCCAGTCCAAGACGGGAATGTTGAAATCGCCAACTACTAACACACAGCTAGATTCAGGGTTGCTCCTCTGGGGGGCGATAAAACGTGTAAAGGATAAGTGATTTGCTGCATGTAAATATTTCAACCGCTACCATTTCGGTGTTGTCTCTTTCAAGATCTTTACGGCGTATGGATTGCAGATCTGATTTAACAGCAACGAGTAGGAAGTAGTTCGCTGCTTAACACCGTATCATTAAGCCATGTTTCGCAAATACAAACCAGATCATAAATACCAGTAAGTAAACAAACTGCCTCAAGGGGGACTCCCTTACGAAAATGACAGGGGTTCTTTTTGTTCCTTTTTGGAGAAAAAGTTGTGGATTTATACTGCTTAATATGATGCTGAGACCAAACAGCTGGAATGACTGGAACTGTAAGACAATTTGGTACACGAGCAAATAACTTTTACTTATGAATAATTCATAAGTAAAAGTTATTTGCCAGTCATCATCAAAACAAGGTTCTGTTACCTTTAAGGGTTGTCAGGGAAAACCCCTCCTGAGCAAACTGCATCCTCATGTTTGGATTCCCATTGATTTAATGACTTTAACGAGATAGGCAAATTTGTTCTACAATAATACTCAAATACCATTATAGTCTTTATAGTTCACTCCTCGAGCCACCAGCTTCAACTTTGATACTTTGTTCTAAAAGCCAAAGCAACGCAAAGCAAGGCATGGTGGAGGTGATGATTAATCACTTGTTTTGGTTCAAATGAAGAAAAAGAAAGTCAAACTAATAATAGCACTTTAATTAATTTAACCCTTTCACCCCTAAACCGGCCATACTTAGCATTTACTCTGTCACACCAGACGATTTTACTTGTCAATGGGGAATCCCCAGGAGTCAATGGGTTAATCACTCACTAAGAAATGTCCCAATAAAATACTATGTTCCACTAACGACCAAAACTGTAGTAGTAATTTGAATTACAGCTAAGGTCTGTCAAATTTCCATCTGAGTTACCTGACAGCTCTACAGTACTTACAATAAAAGCTTAAAACTAACTATGTGACAGACATAGGATATCTACACATAGGGAATAAGAAAAATAAATCAATTGCTATCCAAAGATCATATTGCAAATACACCAAAAGGTAACAGTTGATCGACAAGTTCCTTGTGCAAAATGGTAGAGCATGTTTGAAGTCCAGCAGGACCAAGATGAGAAGTTATGATAAAAACTTTAAACATATTTTTTACCAAGATTATTTTACTGCCATCAAACCCAATGAGACCTTATGCGTGGGACACTGTTTCTAGCTGCAGTTCCAAATCACGTAATACATTAATAAATTTTGCCATCTCAGAAAAGAACAAACATGTGGGATGTAACCAAAAAAAGTTCAAGGCAATAAAGGAACAACTATCTACTGTCAACCATACTTGACTCAAAACAGAATTTCCTTGATCCAACAACACATGACAGTCCCCTAAAACCAAAATTACATCATTAATGCTTCCAGAAAACAATAGTCTTAAAAAAAAAAGATTTGAAAAACAGTCTCGAACTTGAATCTATAGATATCTATATACCAAACATTGTGTTAACTAACATGGATTTTGATTTTGATTTTAAACTCAAATTAATTGCAAATCCATAACTTGGCCTGGTAACTACTTGAACGCAAGGATCGTTGAGTTGTGACGGCTAAAAAGTATAATAACTTAGACATTCACCAGAAAAGGGAATATTAATGACCTTAAAAGCAGCTATTTTTAAAAATATTTGATACTAGGCTTACTTTCCCAATGACACAATCACATTCAAAATTCAATTCACATCTGATCGAATCATTAATCATTCATGTAGAGGTGCCGATCGTAAGGAGTAAAGCAGAAAAAAATAACCTTCACGCTGAACAATATTGCCATTTCCCTGCCACCTGGTACAAGGCAATTCACACATGAACGGAAACCTTGGAATCCTCCTTTCCGCACATTACAGTAACTTTTTGTACCCGGTGGCAACAAACTTTCCACATCAAAAACTGCGTAAAAAAGTCACCTGTTTCGCAGCATAATTATTTAATTATTAGTTACTACATATTTGTCAACAATCAATCCTTTTGTAATCAGTATCTTTAATTTGTTAAACTAGTGTTTTTGTGTAACCTTATTGTCTTTTATAGGTGTGTTCTTGTAAATGACTTGCCCCGCCTTGATTAGCTTTCTCTAGCTATTTGCGGGGCAAGCCATACATTAATTATTGTATTTAGCTAAATAAAGTTGTTGTTGTTGTTGTTGTTGTTGTTGTTAAAAACACTTTTCGCCGGTGAATCGCAAAGTTGAAGCAAGGACCAATCAGCTGTAGGGCTGATAATGCATTAGCAGCCCGCTGTCAGTCAGACTCAGTCTTTTGCGGCCCGGTGAGCGTGTGTTTTGAAGAGGCCGATTTTCTATTTGGCCGCGTATGTATGGGTTATTGACCAAGCGTGAGGTCAAGATGACTGGATATTGGCCAAGTTCTTTTTTTGCGTGTTTATGGACCGAGACGAAGTCGAGGTCCATAAACACGCAAAAAAAGAACGAGGCCAATATCCAGTCATCTTGACCGAACAATCTTGGTCAATAAAGGATTTATTATATGACTTAAAACACCAAAAAATGATCTTTGATCTTGCGGGACCAAGCGAGAAATCCCGAGCGGGCAGTATCGCTCCATCTTGCCCGCTCGGGTAGCCAATCAGAGCGCGCGATTTGGTTCATCTTGCCCGCTCACGGAGCTAGTAGTCATATAATAAATTGATAATAATGGCGAATAACATGAGCAATGGGAGCTCTTGGTCTCTGGCTGGTGAAAGTTCGATCTATTCCAAAGACGACGATCCGCCGTACAAGGCTCTTTATGGCGTGAGGAAGGAGAAGAGACAAGGTATCTACCAAACTGAAGGAATGGCCTGTTCTGTCTTGGTCAAAATTAAAGACCACGGGGAAGTGGTGTGTTTTGTGACTTGGTCTGGTGTAACTAAAGACTTCAACAAACCAACTCAAGTGAATCGCTTTTCAAGTCACTTTGGAAAATACTCGCTTCAAGTCGATTCGAATTCAACCGTTGCGACGTTTGGCCGTTTCTCGTTTCTTCCAGTGGGTCCTATTATCAATAGTACTAGTAATGCCCCATCTTCTAAACGGAACGATTCATTGGTCGTTCTTGCTTTTAAAGCTCCAGAAAAAGAAGAACTTACTTCGGACTTGGAGGCTTATTGCTTTGTTGGGTCTGAGAAACTTCTATTAAAATTAGAGTTCCAAGAAGACACTAAGCTGCATAAACCAGTGACATTTAGTGGAGAGGACAGGCAAAAGCTGGAGTGGTCTTCTGTGCTTGGAGCCCCCATTATTGTCAAAAACAAACGGTCCAAGTCATCCAGCAACATTGGCGTATGGTCTGTTGTGGGAATACTGGGACTCAGTCAGGAACAAGAACTTTGTCCATATTTTGTTACGAATGAAATATTTGGTGAGTTTAGTTGGGTTTGATTTTTCGTTGGGGCTAAATCACAGTTCATGGGTCACAGGTCAGTGTGCATGTCTCGGTGCTACAGATAAATAAACAATACCAGAAGCATTGTTTCAGGTCTTGGGGAAACTTTTGGCTTAGCTGTTCATCACTGGAGCAGGAAATCTAGTCTTAACCTGTGGAATGTGACCTGTGTTTTAGACCTGCCTTTGATATTTAGATACCTAATTCATTCTTTCGTAATTTTACAAGAGCATGAGTGAGGGATGACAACTCTAACAAACACTGTTGCAAGAGAAGGTGGTGGACAAAACTACCCCAATGTCCTTAACCCTAAAATGGACTAACTTGTAAAAATACCATTTCAAATGAATGCTATTTAAAGAACTGAATTGATTTATAAGTACATTGCACATACCTTGTTTATTTTTTGTCTGCACGGCCAAATGCAACTAAATCCAGAAATTGCACCGGTTTTACTTCACTTATGTGAAGTAATCGTCCATTTATCGAAAGCTAACCTATTTAAAATGGGTGCTTAGAATTAAATACTGTTGATCAACGCAGTTTAAAATGGATGTTTAGGCTTAAGTAAGCATGATTTGAGACACTGCTTACAAATAGACAAACAGTACTCATTTGAAATAGTATTTTCAGGGTTGTCCATTTGGTTAGTCCATCAGGGTAGTCCATGAGCTGGGGGTCAGTGTTTTGTCCACCAAGAATCTGGAATATTTATGGACATGGAAGAATCAGAAAATTTGGTGAAAATGCAGAAATCATTAGTGTTGTGCTTCCCCTAAAAATGGCTACCGCATGGTGATGTTTGTTTCCCCGCACCTGCAATAATTTTTGTAATTAATTATTCATAAGCAAAAGAACACACAGAAAAAGTGCATTCAGACAGAAATACTCTGACAATATCTGAAGAAATAAATATACCTACAGCCCATTACAGAGAGTGCGGATTAAGTTGTAAACTTATTTTCAGCTATTTTTAGCTACATTTTATTTTTTTATTGAAAGTAAAGTTTATTTTAAGACTCAGTGCAGCAATATAGACAGTATAAGGCTTAATTACTGAGCTATATACAATATTATATACCTAAAATATAATTACTACAACTATATTAAGAATAAATCAATAGAAGCTACTTAATGTACTTATAGGTGACAAACTCTTGCGTGCGCTTTGTTCTACAAGAAGGACGCGTGATACGACTAACGCCAGATCTGAGATTGTAATTGTGAACAAACTCCTCCTGTTTGGGAAGTATAAGGTGCAAGGGATGGTTCTCATATATACCAATATATATAAACCTGGCACAGATGGGCGCGCCTCTCACTTAATGTTGTTAGATTGAGTGCAATTAATGCCTCATTGTAATTCATTAAAGGAAAAATGATGCGCATAGCCCTTTTCTGAACGCTCTCTACCTTATAGGATAGAAAATCTGGTATATTTTGCCACATGGGGGCAGCGTATTCTAGGATAAAACAAACAATAGTTGTATAAACTTTTGCTAATGAAGCTGGAGGCGCGCCACATTGCTTAAGGACCCTTAGAGAGTAAAGTCTCTTGTCTCCCTTTTTCACAATATGTTCTACTTGATGGTTCCATTTCAGGTCATTACTTAAATTAACACCTAATAACTTATATGTCAGGACTCTCTCAATGGGCCATTTCCGAGTTGCTGTTTGTTTCGGTTTCGAAGTGGGTTGTGCACCAGGACTCGCTTTGAAACTGAGGCATGCAGCAACTAGCACCACAGATCCCTGTATCCACTGCTTCATACACCGCCTGAAGCAAATACATGTACACTAACACGTTGGTGGTGGAATGCCCAGCACGTGCAAATTGACGTGGGTCAATCAGAGGAGACACTTATGTGATCAAGCGATCTTGCGTAAATCCTTCAAGCACCTTAGCAAGAGTGCACGTTAGAGTGATCGGTCGCAATCGGTTTCTATCTGCTGCGGAGGAAAAATTTTAGGAATTGGATTCAACAGTGAGGCCTTCAGAGCGTCAGGAAAATAACCCTCCGTCAGGGATGTATTGTAAATATCCTTGACAACTGGTGCCAGTTCTTGAGCAAAGTCCTTTAGTACTCTGTTCGGGATGCAGTCAGGACCAATAGCCTTTCCGATCTTCACAGCTGAGAGGGCCTGAAAAGCTTCCCACTCAGATACCTGGAATTCAGGGGGAACTTCCTGAGGGACCAGGGCTGGAGGCTCCAGGGGTGTAAAGTGATCTGTCAAACTGATAAAAAAATTGTTCTCCTTATTTGAAAGGGAGAGCATATCTGGGCAGTTCTGATCCAGGAATTGATATTGCCAATCTTGCGTAATGTCTTTTCCAGACAAGTGTTTAAAATGGATCCACCAATTCCTACTAGACAAATTATCAAGCTCAAGATCATCAACTTTATTCGTAAGAATAAAGTAAGAACGTTTAGCAGACTTCAACCTCTTTCTGGACATTATTTCTCCACATCTTATAACTGTTAGAGTCCTTGCCATATTTAATGAAAGCCTCTTGCATCTTTTTAATGGATGACTTTAGCCTTTCAGTCATCCAGGGTCTATCTGTACTATTGATCTTAAACATCGATGTTCATTCTGCCTTCTTCACAATTCTTGTAGGTTGCTGGATGGATCTACCATTCATGTCTTTTGCCTTCTTCAACTATTTATGACGTGTCTGAATCTGATCTTATCACTAGTAAGGTGTGTTAACCCTTTGACGTCCAAACCGGCCTAAACCGTCCAGTATTTTACTCAGTCTAATGCCAGATGATTTTACTTGTCAATGGGAACCCCTGGGAGTCAATGGGTTAAGTGTCTCTGTTATTGTTACCCTCTTTTCATCAAGGACCTTTAAATGCTTTAAGACAGAATACACCAGAATCACATCCAAAGGCACCTCAATCTTCCGGCCTAGCATCAACATGTTTGGGGTTTCACCAGTGGATTCACGGACTGAACTTCTATAAGCCATCATTCAGGTTTGAAGTTGGATGTCCCAGTCCTCTTGGTTTTCTTGAAGTTTAACGTGTGATTATAGCGCTCCACCTGGCCATCTGACTGTGGGTGGAGGGGGGATGTTCTGGTTTTTTCAATGTCCAAGAGTTTGCATACCTCGGCCATGACTTTGGACTCAAAGTTGGTCCCTTGATCACTGTGCAGTCCATGAGGTACTCCAAATCGACAAACAAACTCGGAAACCAGCTTTTCAGCCACTGTTGCAACTTCTTGGTTGGGTATACTCTCCGTCCACTTTGTAACGTAGTCAGTTACAACAAGCACATATGTATTCCCATGAGGAGTCAGAGGCAAGGGCCCTAATATGTCCATTGCGAACCCTTCCATTGGTGTACAAACTATGTACTGCTGTAACGGAGATCGCCATTTCTTCCCCCAGCTCTTCTTAGCACCACACTCCTGACAAATCCTGACCCATTTCTTGACATGTGAAGTAAACCCTGGCCAGCAATAATGTGCTTTCATGGATGCAAGTGTCTTGCTCACCCCCTGATGGCTGGCAGTTGTGTGGTTATGTCTTATGATGCACCCTAAGTGCAGTCTCTTGCAAATTCCATGGCAGTATAATCTGGTACGTCTTTCTGTCACCACCTCCTTCCTCCCATCTCCTACACAGTACTCGATCATGGATTTCCACTTGTTCCCACTGGGCCCAGAGTGACTTGACAACCTGATCATATGGGGATATGTCTTCCCACTTTGGTCTGCCAGGACTTTGTTCCTTAACAGACTTGGATCTGTTGCCTGTTGAAGACGAAGATATTCCCAGGTCCAGGTGGGTTCTAACTTGATGGTGTTGGAGCTGGGACTAAGTAGATCGTTTGGCAGGCAATGCTCACCAGTAAGTGAAGATGGTTCTGCGTCACTCTTCTCAATGTGAGGACTACCGCTTCCTCTTCAGAAAGCTCATCTGTCTTGGAAATCGAAATCTCATTATGTACAGCGACGCTGATCAGTTGTTCAGCTTTCTTCCACTCTTTACACCACTTACAGCCTGCAAGGTCTTTGTGACATGGCATCTGCATTGGTATGCTGTTGGCCTTCCCGATATTGAATCTCATACTCAAATGGACTCAGAAACTCTATCCACCTTGCCAGTTGTGCCTCTAGCTCTTTAACTTTCAGCACCGAGCAGAGGGGTGCATGGTCAGTTCTGATGCGAAACTTCTGGCCATGTAAGTAATAATGAAAATGCTTTACAGACTCCACAACAGCAAGTAGCCCCTTCCGTGTCACACAATAATTCCTTTCTGCTTTAGTCAACATTCTGCTGGTATAAGCAACGGGATATTCCACTCCGTCCTTCAACTGACTTAAGACAGCTCCGATTCCATGATTACTGGCATCCAAGTCAAGTACAAACTCCACTGCTACAGGAGCAGTAGACAGCAGGTTCTTCAACATGTCAAATGCCGACTGGCACTCTGGCGTCCAAACAAAGTCAATTTCAGCTTCGGTTAGCCTGTGAACAGGTGTGGCCACTTGAGCAAAGGTGGGAACAAAACATTGATAATAACTAGCAAGTCCTAGGAAGCCCTTAACTTCCGTGGCATTCTCTGGCCCCAGCGACTCACACGCCCGTTCAACCTTAGAAGGATCTGTCTCAACACCTCTTTCAGGGACGATGTGGCCCAAGTATGCAACGCTCTTCTGAAACAGCACACATTTGCTAGGTCTCAGCTTAAGTCCAGCAGATTCAAACCGAACGAAGACTTCCTCCAATGGCTCCAGCTCTTCCAGAAAGGTTTTTCCATACACAATGGTGTCTTCTAAGTAAATCAAGCAGGTTTCAAACCTCAGTCCTGCTAAAATCAATTCCATTTGATCGCTCAAAAGTACTTGGTGACGAGGTAAGGCCAAAGGAGCATGACATCCCACTCATAGAGACCAGAGATGGTTACAAAAGCAGCTTTGCCCCTGCTAGCTGGGTCCATTGGGACTTGCCAATACCCAGAAGCTAGGTCCAACGTGGAGAACCACTTTGCTCCTGAGAGGGCACTCAGAGAGTCATCAATATGTGGGAGTGGATAAGCATCTTTAATGGTCACTGCATTGACCTGCCTATAGTCTACACACAATCTTTGAGGGCCATCCTTCTTCGTCAACACTACAGGGGACGACCACGAGCTGTTTGACTTTTTGATGATGTCTCGTTGCAATAAGTCCTCCTCTTCAATCTCTGCATGCTTTGATGGTGAGGCACGTCGAGGTTGCTGTTTAATGGATCTTGCGTCGCCCGTATCGATGTGTTGTTTTATCAATTTGGTTCTGCCAAGGTCCTGTTCTGATAAGGAAAATATGCCCTTGTGTCGTTGCAACAACTTAGCAACTGCATGGCTTTCCTCCTCCATCAACTGTTCTTCGCTACGCTCCCACAGTTCTTTCAATGGACCTGGTAATGGTTCCTCGTACTCTTCCTCTGGGTAGTTTCGGTGAATTTCACTTGTGGTGCTCTCTGAATCAACTTGAGGCAATTCCAACTCTGCAACACTAGTTACCGCTTTGGCCACGGCTACAACAGTTTGAGCACCAAGGGTTTGTGTTTGATCAGATGTGTTCAGAATTCACACAGGTACAAGGCTGGTTCCTCCTGCTGAAACCAAAGTTCTGCCGATGTGAAGTCCCTTTTCCTGAAGGCAAGTGCCACAGGGCTCCAAGATTCGCAATCCTTGCTTGGCAGTTAATAAAATAATAATAATAATTTAATCATTTCTATCGTGCCAGGTACCACCACTGGACAACGGTACCCTCTCCAAAGACCGCAAGCAGAAGAAACTGTTGCCAACAATCAACCTCCTGCGCAGACTCTACCACCACACCTCACCCAAGCAATGGGCCTGAGAAGCTTGCAACTCTACCTTGCCAAGACCACCCTCCGGCACCCACTCTTGGGAACACAAGAACAAGAACGAGGATCATCAAACCTCCTTTGAGATTAAAAGACTATGAACTGACCTAGTGGTCCACATGGACTGCCAATTATTCATTCTCTTACACCTTTTACAGCGCTCATTGCTGTATTTGTTTGTTATGTTATTGTTGTTGTATACATTTTTTTTTTCCATAAGGGGGGAGATGTTGGGAACTAGCCCCGAGACCCCTCTCGGTCCCTCATCCGGGATATGACTGTTGTACGTAGATATCGCACATGGCGGAAATACAACTTGATCTGTGTTTAGAATTCGTCTCGTTTATGCTTGGTCTCCTGATACACAGCGCTAAACTAAGGGGACAGACGAACAAAAACTGTAAGCCTCCATTCCCATGTGTTTTCTCTTCAGTCTCTGACTCATGATGGCGAATATTGGGAGCTCTTGGTCCCTGGCTGGTAAGAGTTAGAGTTATTCGAAAGACGTCGTTGATCCATTCAAGGCTGTTTATAGCGTGAGGAAGGAGAAGATTCAAGGTATCTACCAAACTGAAGGAATGGCCTGTTCTGTCTTGGTCAAAATAGATGGCAGGGATGTGGCGTATTTTGTATCTTGGTCTGGTGTCATGATCAATGGAGACTTCAACAAACCAGCTCAATTGAATCGCTTTTCAAAAGATCACTTTGGAGAATACTCGCCTCAAGTCGATTCGAATTCAATCGTTAAGACGTATGGTCCTTTCTCTTTTCTGGAAGTGGGTCCTATTATCAATAGTAATGCCGAACCTTCCAAATGGAACGATTTAATGTTCATTCTTGGTTTTGAAGCTCCAGAAAAAGAAGAACTTACTTCGAACTTGAAGGTTTATTGTTTTGTTGGGTCTGAGAAACTTCCACTGAAATTAGAGTTCCAAGGAGACACCCAGCTGCATAAACTAGTGACAAGTGAAGAGGACAGCCAGAAGCTGGAGTGGTCTTGTCTTCTTGGAGCTCCAATCATTTTCGAAAGGCAAAAAGTCAAGTCATCCTCCGACATTGCCAGATTTTCTGTCGTTGGAATAGTGGGACTCAGTGAGGAACGAGAGCCTTGTCCATACTTTGTTACGAATGAAATATTTGGTGAATTAAGCTGCATTGTGGGTTTGATTTTTCGACGAGTCTATAAATCACAGGTCATGGGTCACAGGTCAGTGTACATGTCACAGTGCTACAGATAAATAAACAATATCTAAAGTATCTCCTAGCCCTGATCACTCTACAAAAACGATGTTTCAGGTCTTGGGGAAACTTTTGGCTTTAGTTGTTCATCAGTGGAGTAGGGACATCTAGTCTTGACCTGTGGAATGTGATCTGTGTTTTAGACCCGCCTTTGATTTTTAGAACCCAATTAATTTTTTCGCAATTGGCCATTGAGCACAAGGGGTGACAACTCATAGCTGATCAATGCTGTTTCGAAAGAAGACTAAATTTATCCAAAAAGCTGAAATTTTTATGGGCATGCCTAATAAACAACCTTTTAAAAACCACCAATTGCACTCACCCTACTGAGTCAACCCACTGACCTCTTAGGCACCCTAGGGCGCCTCCAGTTGACTAGTAAACTCGTCTGTCATTAGACAGAGTAAAAGCTGTCAAGTGTCACTCCCAGGAGAGTTTTTTTAAGTCTGTCTAATCTGTAAAAAATCTTGACTTTTCCTGTGCTAGCAACATTTTGTTTTAATAGGGTAATAGGCATCCATCCAAGCATGGAAGAGTGGGCTTCGGTAGTTAACTACGTCTTGCACATCAAGGCTTAAACAAGATATTTCTTTACTGTACAAAAATGAGATGAGCCACCTTGTCATATGAATTGCTACATGTATATTTAAATTATGTTTCCTTTCCTTACAAACTGTGTGTAAATCTCTAGCAGAACAAGAGGCAAGTGTTCACTCCCCTAATGAAGAAATAAAAAGCCATGATACTTCAGGTATGGCTAATAAAAAGTGGTTGTTGAAAGTTATAATAGTCAAGAAGTAATAATTTTGCTTTTTTAATTTATATTTCATTTCAAGTCATTTAATTTGTTGTCAAGTCAGAATAATTATGTGACAATCCAAAAGCCAAAAAATAGTTTAAATTAGATTAAATTTAGACTAAAGTGGTATTCTTCCTATTTGTTCCTCTCTTTTGTGATTGGTGGTTCTTGAACCTGCCATCTCAATCCCCATTCTCCCTGATTGTTGGACTTGTACCAAAATAAGTAAGATTTCCCATCCCACCAAAGGATTAAGTTCAACAATGCAACTGAACACACACCCAAGTGATGGGCCTTATGTGTGATGATGTCTAACTAGCTAATTTCACCACCAAGCCTCAAACTTGTAAATTTGAGCATGAGCTATTAACCCCAAAGGAGCAAACTTGTAAAGAAAACGCATGTGCGAACAGTATTGCATATCCAAGTGATGTGAATAATTTTGTACAAATGAGGCTTGGTGGTGAAATTAGGTGGTCAGATGTCTTCACGTGTAAGGCCTATTCTGGGGTATTCCGACTTCCTGTTTCATCTGTGCCAAACCACACATGGCAAGGCATGTATTGGGGCAGTGTCTTGATTGGCGATCAATCTTTGGGTCGCAGCTGGCTGCTCCCACTACCCATCGGCGGTACGGCAGTGCGTGTTGAAACTAAAACAGACATCCTATTTACTTTAATAGCCTTTCAGTGTTGAAGTAAATTTCAATGGTATTAAATAGTAAAAATGAAAGATGACTAAATTGCTTTGAGAGATTGGGGAATGGGGGTGGGGGTGGGTAAACTTTTGGGCAAGTAAAAACTGATCCAGTCGAGTGCATTTTGAAGGTCACTCGCCCAAATGGCGAGTGCTCACAAAATTAAGTGTCCAACCCTGCCAGTGGCACAAAAAGCGGCTACCCTCCACCTTCGACAACCACTTTCATTACACCGGTGATGTTCACAATATAACACTAGTTATTATTCAACACATTGGGACAATGCCCAAATATGGTCATAGCATGCTCAATATTTGTCGTGCGTATACTCAACATATATCCTGCGATGTATGTAATTTTTTGTGTCGCGGAGAAAAATGGTAGTTTTTCCAGCTTTTTTTCCCCAATAAACATAGAAAATTGTGCTTTCTCATCAATGTGTTGAATAATAAAACAATTACTGTGCTCAATCTTGTGGAATATCGACTGATTTTAGCCCACTCAGCCTACGGCCTTATCGGCTAAGTATCAGGTGATATTCTGTGCGATTTCGAACGATAATTGTTGAACTGTGCATCAAAAGGTAACTTCTATAAAGCACCTTCAATAATAATAATAATAATAATAATAATGAAATTATTATTCGAATAGCATCTAACAAGCTTGATATAGTGATCAAAGACCATAAGAACAAAACTTGCAAACTCATAGATATGGCAGTACCATCAGACAGAAACACCTCCATAATAAAGACCACTGAAAAACTTTCCAAATATAAAGACCTAGAGATTGAAACAACCAGAATGTGGAGAATGAATACAGAAACAATAGCATTTGTTATAGGTGCTCTTGGGCTCATCAAGAAGGGACTGCAAAAGCACATGGAAAAAATCCCTGGGGCAATCAACATCAATGAACTACAAAAAATAACTTTAGTAGGAACAGCCCACATACTAAAGAAAGTTTTGTCTTAAAATCAAAATTTATCAGCTCTGTTGTGCGCTAGGACCATGGTTTGGATCCGGCCCTTCAGGAGTATACAGCAGACTAAACAGCAAGAATTCATGTCATGTGTAACTAAGTAATACTGAGTGTGTGTGTGTAGTGTGTGTCATGAGTATGTTGATAGATGTCTACATTTCAAATGTTACTAAGCAAGACTAGTGTCTAACTAGAAAACTATTTGGTTCACTTTAAAGGCACTAGGCATCTCCATCTTTGATCTAATAAATGTCAATTTAAACTATGAATGAACTAAGTGTACATTTGTATTTCAATATCATGTTTTAAGGAAGTGTGAAATAAAGTCTTGTCTTGTGGGAAAAGGCAGCAGTTGATGCACAGCTTACCACAGGAGCTTACCAAGGAGGGTTGCATGGGATTTGCACTAATTTCGGCTAGTGCTCAACCACTGGATCTCTGAAAGATAATGGGTTAAAGCCCCTAGGGATTAAGTGGCCTTCTAAACCAATCAAAGCTCTTGGAGTATTTTCACCTATGATAAAAAACTATTTAACCAAAAAAAAAAATTTCTGACAAACTAGGTAATTTCAAGAAACTAATTAACATCTGGTCTTCAACAGGAATGTCCATTTTTGGAAAAGTTACTCTTATTAAAAGTCTTCTCATCTCTAAATGTATTTTTGTAATGCTTCATTACTGCCATCTCCGGAAAATATAACCAATGAGTTGAATCGACTGATATATAACTTTCTGTGGAAAGGCCTAGATAAAGTTACAAGAGTTTCTGCAGTCAGTTATTATGAAAGAAGAGGTATCAAATGATCGACCTTGAATGCATAATTAAATCACTCAGGGTACTCCGGATTTCCCTTCTCCTCAAAAACCAACATTTGACTTGATTTATGTTGATTGTTAATTTCAATTTACAGCGTCCCCAATTAGTGCTCTTAGCCCTAAAACGACTAAACGCCTGCATAAAGTTCCCTTCCTTTCCTTTCCTTTCCTTTGAGCATTTAATTGAACATAAAAGATGCTACACTTAGCGAGAAATTATATTTCAAGTGAATACTTGGAAAAAGAAATTTTGCAAAAGAGTTCATCATTCATTTATAAGACATCTTTTATGTGGTTGAGTTAATAACAAACGTTTTTTTCTTAAATAATTGAATTGTTTCAATATATTAAATACTACTGGCAGTTTTAAAAGTTGTGCAAATATAACTGGATACTTCCACATCTCACTCACAGCACTTCAGTCCAAATGCAACAACTAGTTTATAGGAACTTATTCGTTTGACTCTTGTTAGGCCTGAGCACTATGTCTTACCTAAAAAATGCAATCATTTATTGGGTTTGATATTTACGATCTCCTTTACTAAAGTATTTCAGTAGTCCTAAAACTTTCTGGGATAGGAAAGAGCCAACACACTTAGTCTTACTGTCAAGAGTAGAAGAGATAGTTTGTGGTGTTTGTGTCCTGAACGGAGACACATACATATTTCAGTATTAAAAGTGTGTGAACTTGCTGTTTGCGTGCTTGTTTGGCAAATAATGAAGTGTTTTAAGTTTTTGTAGTTATTCTTCTCCTTTTTCCTACAACTTAGTCACATTGTTTTTGTCTAATTTAGTTCAATGGGAATTTTAAAATGATCATAAGGTGCCTACTTTTTGAGAGGTAGTCTTTTAGTGAGAGTTGCAATCAATTAAAGGGGAAAAAAGCAAGGAATTTTAAATCTGATTAATTGCTAATGTCTCAACAGGGCAACCAGAAGAAAAAGCTACTGGTAATCCATCTGGCGAGCAAGAGGTTGATGCTCCAGGTAAATTCATTTAATGCTATCCTGTTATCTGTTATCCAGAGTGAGAATTAACGTGAAATACCTGGGGTGGGAAGACTTATTCTACACTGACCAATGGCAATCTCTGTTAGACTCGAGCAAATTTTAAATTAAACCCATTGACTCCTGAGCCGTCCCCCATTGATGTAGGGTTAGAGTTAGAGTTAGTAGAATCGTCTGGCATTAGACAGAGTATAATCTATTAAGTCTCACTCCCAAGGGTCAATGGGTTAATGGCTGGAAAAAGCCAGTCTTACCCATCCTAATTTCTTACTAACCGAGCGCGAGGGCCGTACTGGGGAATATTGGCCCGAGGTCGTGGCAAACAAAAACGACCAAGGGCCAATATTCCCCGGTACGGTCCCGAGCAAGTGAGGTTAGTAAGTTGTTTATTATATGGCTTTTTAATAACCTTTTGCTTTGTTTTTGCAAGCCCAAATGGCGAGTGCTCACAAAATTAAGTGTCCAACCCTGCCAGTGGCACAAAAAGCGGCTACCCTCCACCTTCGACAACCACTTTCATTACACTGGTGATGTTCACAATATAACACTAGTTATTATTCAACACATTGGGACAATGCCCAAATGTGGTCATAGCATGCTCAATATTTGTCGTGCGTACTCAACATATATCCTGCGATGTATGTAATTTTTTGTGTCGCGGAGAAAAATGGTAGTTTTTCCAGCTTTTTTTCCCCAATAAACATAGAAAATTGTGCTTTCTCATCAATGTGTTGAATAATAAAACAATTACTGTGCTCAATCTTGTGGAATATCGACTGATTTTAGCCCACTCAGCCTACGGCCTTATCGGCTAAGTATCCGGTGATATTCTGTGCGATTTCGAACGATAATTGTTGAACTGTGCATCAAAAGGTAACTTCTATAAAGCACCTTCAATAATAATAATAATAATAATAATAATAATAATAATAATAATAATAATAATAATAATAATAATAATAATGAAATTATTATTCGAATAGCATCTAACAAGCTTGATATAGTGATCAAAGACCATAAGAACAAAACTTGCAAACTCATAGATATGGCAGTACCATCAGACAGAAACACCTCCATAATAAAGACCACTGAAAAACTTTCCAAATATAAAGACCTAGAGATTGAAACAACCAGAATGTGGAGAATGAATACAGAAACAATAGCATTTGTTATAGGTGCTCTTGGGCTCATCAAGAAGGGACTGCAAAAGCACATGGAAAAAATCCCTGGGGCAATCAACATCAATGAACTACAAAAAATAACTTTAGTAGGAACAGCCCACATACTAAAGAAAGTTTTGTCTTAAAATCAAAATTTATCAGCTCTGTTGTGCGCTAGGACCATGGTTTGGATCCGGCCCTTCAGGAGTATACAGCAGACTAAACAGCAAGAATTCATGTCATGTGTAACTAAGTAATACTGAGTGTGTGTGTGTAGTGTGTGTCATGAGTATGTTGATAGATGTCTACATTTCAAATGTTACTAAGCAAGACTAGTGTCTAACTAGAAAACTATTTGGTTCACTTTAAAGGCACTAGGCATCTCCATCTTTGATCTAATAAATGTCAATTTAAACTATGAATGAACTAAGTGTACATTTGTATTTCAATATCATGTTTTAAGGAAGTGTGAAATAAAGTCTTGTCTTGTGGGAAAAGGCAGCAGTTGATGCACAGCTTACCACAGGAGCTTACCAAGGAGGGTTGCATGGGATTTGCACTAATTTCGGCTAGTGCTCAACCACTGGATCTCTGAAAGATAATGGGTTAAAGCCCCTAGGGATTAAGTGGCCTTCTAAACCAATCAAAGCTCTTGGAGTATTTTCACCTATGATAAAAAACTATTTAACCAAAAAAAAAAATTTCTGACAAACTAGGTAATTTCAAGAAACTAATTAACATCTGGTCTTCAACAGGAATGTCCATTTTTGGAAAAGTTACTCTTATTAAAAGTCTTCTCATCTCTAAATGTATTTTTGTAATGCTTCATTACTGCCATCTCCGGAAAATATAACCAATGAGTTGAATCGACTGATATATAACTTTCTGTGGAAAGGCCTAGATAAAGTTACAAGAGTTTCTGCAGTCAGTTATTATGAAAGAAGAGGTATCAAATGATCGACCTTGAATGCATAATTAAATCACTCAGGGTACTCCGGATTTCCCTTCTCCTCAAAAACTAACATTTGACTTGATTTATGTTGATTGTTAATTTCAATTTACAGCGTCCCCAATTAGTGCTCTTACCTCTAAAACGACTAAACGCCTGCATAAAGTTCCCTTCCTTTCCTTTCCTTTCCTTTGAGCATTTAATTGAACATAAAAGATGCTACACTTAGCGAGAAATTATATTTCAAGTGAATACTTGGAAAAAGAAATTTCGCAAAAGAGTTCATCATTCATTTATAAGACATCTTTTATGTGGTTGAGTTAATAACAAACGTTTTTTTCTTAAATCATTGAATTGTTTCAATGTATTAAATACTACTGGCAGTTTTAAAAGTTGTGCAAATATAACTGGATACTTCCACATCTCACTCACAGCACTTCAGTCCAAATGCAACAACTAGTTTATAGGAACTTATTCGTTTGACTCTTGTTAGGCCTGAGCACTATGTCTTACCTAAAAAATGCAATCATTTATTGGGTTTGATATTTACCATCTCCTTTACTAAAGTATTTCAGTAGTCCTAAAACTTTCTGGGATAGGAAAGAGCCAACACACTTAGTCTTACTGTCAAGAGTAGAAGAGATAGTTTGTGGTGTTTGTGTCCTGAACGGAGACACATACATATTTCAGCATTAAAAGCGCGTTAACTTGCTGTTTGCTTGCTTGTTTGGAAAATAATGAAGTGTTTTATGTTTCTGTAGTTATTCTTCTCCTTTTTCCTACAACTTAGTCACATTATTTTTGTCTAATTTAGTTCAATGGGAATTTTAAAACGATCATAAGGTGCCTTTTTGAGAGGTAGTCTTTTAGTGAGAGTTGCAATCAATTAAAGTGGAAAAAAACCAGGATTTTAAATCTGATTAATTGCTGATGTCTCAACAGGGCAACCAGAAGAAAAAGCTACTGGTAATCCATCTGGCGAGCAAGAGGTTGATGCTCCAGGTAAATTTATTTGATGCTATCCTGTTATCTGTTATCCAGAGTGAGAATTAACGTGAAATACCTGGGGTGGGAAGACTTATTCTACACTGACCAATGGCAATCTCTCTTAGACTCGAGCAAATTTTAAATTTAACCCATTGACTCCTGAGCCGTCCCCCATTGATGTAGGGTTAGAGTTAGAGTTAGTAGAATCGTCTGGCATTAGACAGAGTATAATCTATTAAGTCTCACTCTCAAGGGTCAATGGGTTAATGGCTGGAAAAAGCCAGGCTTACCCATCCTAATTTCTTACTAACCGAGCGCGAGGGCCGTACTGGGGAATATTGGCCCGAGGTCGTGGCAGTACGGACCGAGCGCAGCGAGGTCCGTACAAAAACGACCGAAGGCCAATATTCCCCGGTAAGGTCACGAGCAAGTGAGGTTAGTAAGTTGTTTATTATATGGCTTTTTAATAACCTTTTGCTTTGTTTTTGCAAGGCCGTAATCGGCCCGTGGGCATTACGGGAGAATAATGCCCTACAAGTCAGTTACAATTAGCCAATCAGAGCACGTGTTGCTCTTAGCGCTAAAACGACTAAACACTTGAATAAAGTTCCTTTCCTTTCGTTTCCTCTCCTTTGAGCATTTAATTGAACATAAAAGGTGCTACACTTAGCGAGAAATAATATTTCAAGTGAATACTTGGAAAAAGAAATTTTGCAAAAGAGTTCATCATTCATTTATAAGACATCTTTTATGCGGTTGAGTTAAGAACAAACGTTTTTGTCTTAAATCATTGAATTGTTTCAATGTATTTTCAAATACTACTGGCAGTTTTAAAAGTTGTGCAAATATAACTGGATACTTCCACATCTCACTCACAGCACTTCAGTCCAAATGCAACAACTAGTTTATAGGAACTTATTCGTTTGACTCTTGTTAGGCCTGAGCACTATGTCTTACCTAAAAAATGCAATCATTTATTGGGTTTGATATTTACGATCTCCTTTACTAAAGTATTTCAGTAGTCCTAAAACTTTCTGGGATAGGAAAAAGCCTACACACTTAGGGCGCGTTCGAGTGACAGTATTCCGGAACAGGAATACATGGAATTGAAGTTAGAAATCCGAATCGTTTTTACGCAGATTCACATTAAAATTATCAAACACTGGCTAAAATGCCATTTTAAACATATCTTTATTATCCTTGTTGCTTCAAAAGCGCCAGACATACCGTTTTAAATCATCACTCCACGTATTCTTATTCCGGAATAGGGTCAATCGAACACACCCTTAGTCTTACTGTCAAGAGTAGAAGAGATAGTTTGTGGTGTTTGTGTCCTGAACGGAGACACATACATATTTCAGTATTAAAAGTGTGTGAACTTGCTGTTTGCTTGCTTGTTTGGCAAATAATGAAGTGTTTTAAGTTTTTGCAGTTATTCTTCTCCTTTTTCCTACAACTTAGTCACATTATTTTTGTGTAATTTAGTTTAATGGGAAGTTTAAAATGATCATAAGGTGCGTACTTTTTGAGAGGTAGTCTTTCAGTGAGAGTTGCAATCAATTAAAGGGGAAAAAAACCAGGATTTTAAATCTGATTAATTGCTGATGTCTCAACAGGGCAACCAGAAGAAAAAGCTACTGCTAATCCATCTGGCGAGCAAGAGGTTGATGCTCCAGGTAAATTCATTTAATGCTATCCTGTTATCTGTTATCCAGAGTGAGAATTAACGTGAAATACCTGGGGTGGGAAGACTTATTCTACACTGACCAATGGCAATCTCTGTTAGACTCGAGCAAATTTTAAGTTTAACCCATTGACTCCTGAGCCGTGCCCCACTGATGTAGGGTTAGGGTTAGTGTTAGTAGAATCGTCTGGCATTAGACAGAGTATAATCTATTAAATCTCATTCCCAAGGGTCAATGGGTTAATGGCTGGGAAAAGCCAGGCTTACCCTTCCAAAGAAAGTATCGGTCTTGGATGGACATTTTTCCCTTTGTTTTAGGGACCTAAAATCTGCAGTTCAAAACATAGCCCACCATCTTTGTGCCTTATAAGCTTGTTAAGCATCATTAGTAGTGTGATGACCTTCCGCAACAGGACATTAAGTGTTCTCGAAAATGTTCACAGAGTCGTAAAAAATCGTCAACAAAGAACAAAACAGTCGGGAAAATTCAAAAGAATATTTTGCCTTGAACGAGGCAGCAAGGTCTAATTTCAATGAAAACAAAAGAATATCTAAGTAGCGGCCATTTTGGAATAAGGTGTATTTCAATAGCCTGTGTGCAAACAAGAAACACAATCCGTGTCACAAAGTATATGCAATTAAATAAAATTGACAGTTCAGGATGAAACCCTTTCCTGAAGAACCTTTTCCGTGAATAATGAAGCACAAAATAGACAACAAGCTTTCTTTTAAATAATTATTCACCGTCACACCTTCAATTACTTTTTTACCTGAAGACTCTGCAGAGTTGAGAGCAAAACAAGAAACACAATCCGTGTCACAAATCATACAGTATGCAAATAAATAAATTTCTCACTTCAGGATCAACCCCTTTTCTGAAGAACCTTTTCCGTGAATAAAGAAAGAGCGGTCAGTGTAAAACGCAGACTGCTGACTGCAGACCAAGGGTAAAATGCAGACTGAGGGTAAAATAAAATAACAATGAAAAACGAGTTATACGGATAAAATAAAGAGTGTTCGTACCCGATTGTACTTTGACACTGAAACTCCAACACAACACAATCGCTTTTTTGCCCCATCGCATGTTGTAAATCCGGATTTTCATCGAACTCTGTAAGCCAGTATCGCTGAGATGTAAAAATTTCTTAGTAGGATCCTTTCATTCGCTTTCGTGTATGTTTTTTTTTTTTTGTTCAAGAGTTCGTTTGTTTTGCATCTGGAAGATGTTATTTTACAACTTCTCCCTAAGGGTTATCACGCATAGCTTAACCAATGAAATCCCCGTGTCTTAATTGCTCGGAATACATGAAATTCTTTGTGCATTTCGTTGCACCGAAAGTACGGACGTTTACCATTTACAAGCAGAAACCGGTTGGTGCTAGGTTTGTTCAAATGGTAAGCAAAAACTCCCGAATGGGAAATTTAGTTGGAAACGGCGTGTACCATTTACAAAATCCTTTCAAGGTTACCAGAGAGTCTGAAGGGACGCAAAAACATGGGAGTATGCAAATGCAACACGTTTTCCGATTGGAAATTCCGTTTGGGAATTTTGGACTACCTTTCAAGAAATCCTGTTTTCTCCGGAAATGTTTCGTTTGGGAATACCAAAATAGGCTTACCATTTACATTCCAACCGAAATTGACGGATTTTTGTGGTAAATGGTGAACAACCCATAACTCGGATACCTTTCAGGTATTCCGAGTAATAATTGTTGGTTTATCGATCGATATTCCTCGATGTACTGGTGTGAGAAATAACTTTGAACATTTCAGTGCATCTGGAAGCGCAAAAACATTCAACGATCGCATTTTCCATGGACTCTTAACAACAGTCCCAGCGACCTGCAGTCATGATAATGTGAGTTGTTGACAGATATGTAAAACAGGATTGTCTTTGAAACACTCTTTAATTTATGCTTATGACTCGTTTTTTATTGAAAATATTCATTTTACCCTCAGTCTGCATTTTATCCCTGGTCTGCAATCTGCAGTCTGCATTTTACCCTCAGTCTGCATTTTACCCCCGGTCTGCAGTCTGCAGTCTGCGTTTTACACTGACCGTAATGAAGAGAGAGAATGGGGACCGGCAGCGCCCCTCCCCATTCTTCGCGCAGCTTCGCCCCTCGTTAGTTTGCCTCTCGCGCCAACAATACCGCCAGCTACGCAGGCTACCTTCCCAGCCTCATTGTTTCGCAAAGTAGGGAATTGTCTTCAGAGATTTCTGCTTTCAATTGTCTGCTATTTATATCATTCTTTGACAAACAGACAGATTTGCAGACGTTTCAGTTCTCTGCAAGTTACATGGTTCACTGACAGGCAGAGAGAGTTTCATATGTCAAAATCAACAGTACTTATAGGCCCCAAAGTTTTAAAATATTTTTGACAGTTTGAACGTATTGGCAGTGTTAAAAAAATTAGTTAGTTAGATCTTATACCATTTATCTCGTGCTGGTTTTTTGCTTAGGACGTTTTACTTTTTTAGGGTATATTATATGAACTTTGTATCTTTATAATGCACATGTGCATTGTCAAGGAGTGCATTATGTTAAGTTCGCTTAAGCACTATGTGGGTAAATAAAATATCCTCATCGTACTGGATGCATTTGGGAATCAAATTCCAGCAGAACGCTACTCTCGTTTCTGTAAATGGGCTGTACAGCACAACTTAGACGAAAGAAATCTATTAGACAACAACAACACGCTCCAGAACCGCGCGAAAAACCTATTATCCCGGGTGAGTCTCAAAGGACTATTTTGAACAAGGTCATTCTTTTGCGTGACTACAAAATGTAAATGAAGCCTGCCCTGCATTTGTGTGACTTACTGAAGTCACTCAAGTTTGGACACCACCTTATTCTGGCACAAATAACCTCGATAGTTTACGGCTTGCCCAAAGGAAGTAAAGTTTTGTTTGACGGGGTTAATATCTGGATGGGTGACCGTCCGGCTGTACATACTGAGGAGTCACGCTGTATGGCTATCCAGCAAGAAAGGCTACTGGTATCCCACGGAACTGATATTGCATTATAACATATGTATTCTACAAGTGTTTTTAACAAAAATTATTGGCAAAAAGATAACAGTTAAAATGCTTAGTGCCATACCTTCATTATTGAACAAATTCTAGGAAAGGGTACAAAACTATTCTCCCCAAAATATACAGCTACTTTCAAATGCCTCATCAATGACAAAGCGGGAAACGAACATACCTCACTAATCCTTGTTACTACTGCTCGTTTATTATTATTCGTTGCACCCCCTATGTAATCACTCAATATTCCAATAGACCACTTTCGATATATTAAAATTCAGTCCTAAACAAAAGGCATCATCTCGAGGCTCTGGGGAATAAACTCATACAAATCCTTATATTTATTCCCCAGAGCCTCGAGATGATGTCTTTTGTTTAGGACTGAATTTTAATATATCGAAATTGGTCTATTAGTGAAGAATCCAATGTGCGATAGATAATGTGCAGGTTACACATTCCAATCATTATTGGCCATGTGTACCAAAGTTGTTTTTTTTTTCTTTGCATACATTTTTCCTTGTTTGATTTCATCCATATAGATGTACTTGCACAAAAAAATCATAAATAATGTAGCTTGGCTATCATCATTATTAATGAATATTATAAATTTTATTTTTTTATGATGTCTGAATGATCAAGGTCGTGACAATTGGAATTAGCCTCTGCCAATTTCTCCTGCTCCAGCCTTGATTATTGTGGTTATTAAAAACACCTCGTCCAAGAATTGTGTTAATAATATACATGAAAAAATGTCAGCGTGTTGATTGGCTCACAGCACGTCAATTAATCCCAAACAGAGTGGAGAAAAGTGAAATAATGTAATAAAGTGATATTGGTGCATATTGATAGCCAATCAAATGCGAGCCTGGATGACCCAACTCATGGTGCATTTTTTCCGTGATTGCGTGATTCACGTGCGTTGCTTCTGCTTAACCATCTCGAAATTTTTTCATGGATATTATTAGCACGTATTCATATGATTTTTCTCGTGCAATTTGGAATAGATGAGCACTTGTAAAATTTTCAAAGGACGCAAATTACACTCGCCCTACGGACTCGTGCAATTTTGTTAGTCTTGAAGATTTTACTCGTGCTCATTTATTCCAAATTACAATCGAAATCATTACCTATACTTATATAATAACCAAATCAATGCGCGCACTCTGATTGGTCAATCAGGTATATGGTTTATTGTGCCAGTAAATCCATGGAAATTTCGCACCCCTTCTGAATTATTATATTAAATCAATAGACCACCAGTATCTGCGGTTTATAGGTCTCATAAAACACTTGGGATGTTGGAAGAACACTCGAAGAATTCGTAAATCACTCACCTGCGGCTGGTGATCATAAGATAAGATAAGATAAGATAAAGATTAAAGATGTTCAATCGACACATTCTTGCATTAGAAATGAATTACAATGTGCTTACAAGGTTCGGAAAATTACAAAAAACCTTATTGGGACTGGGTTTACAAAATAATTAAAAAATTATAAAACCTACAAGAGTTACATATATTTCAATCATAACTACTAAGAAAATTTATACTAAGAATTGAACTTTAAAATTTAAACATTTAACAATTAATTTTAAAAGATGATGCGTTTGCCATTAGGACAGTACTAGGGAAAAAGCTTTGCCTAAAACTCTCGGTTTTACATTTAAAAGACGTCCAAGCGGTAGAGTTTCTAAGGGAATAGTCATGGGCAATAGACCTTATTGGGGCTAGATGTTCTGACAAGGGTCCGCCTTTGGTAATTTTATCAAAAGCCCTCATACACATTCATTGCGCCTAACTTCAAGTCTAGCGATTTTAGCAAGTTGTAAGGCTTCCTGGTATAAGTATCGAGGGTATATTATCCTTAAAGCTCTATTTCACTAGGCAGATAGGCGGGAAGGGCGTTATGCCAAACCACGCAACAATACCTAGGACGGAACGTTGAGAGCGACGTAGATAACAAGATCAGCCACATTGACGCCACCTCTACGTAGAACACGGATAATGTGCAGACGCTTGGATGCCTTAGAAACAATCATACAGATGTGCTCATTCCATTTGAAATTGTCCTGGATAACCAAACCTAAAACCTTGTGCGAACGAACTGTTCCGAGTACTTGTCCATCAATTCGTAGAGTGGTTAGCTGAGGGGTCGCTTTAAAGAAGCACACACGCAGCTCTTTACACTCTTCAGCATTAAGCTTCATCAGGTTCATCGAAACCCAGGAACTGACAGTGTCTAAAATAGACTGAAAGGACGCACCACCATC
>NW_027179685.1:302500-307500 GCF_036669935.1 Montipora foliosa | reverse complement strand
GGTCAAATATGTAATTCTGTTGGGTTTTCCCACCGGGCCAAAGGAAAAGTTTTCTTGAGGACCAGGGAGGGGGTGCACATCTGCGCAGAGTAGAATGACTTCAAGACCCAAGCTTCTTGTGAAGAAAGGTGTTTCTGGTAGTCGTAGCACAAGTACGCCATGCTTTGTTGATCTCAACACTGGGGCCTTTATCCTATGAGAGCGTTGTTCTTTGACCGTGAAAAGCACGGAGGATAAGAAAGGTAGCAAACTGTGTTCCTTAAGTGTAGGATGGCGTACTTCCCTGAACGATAACGAACATGGCAAAGCTAAGAAAGGCAAAAAACCAAGGAGCCTAATGGAGACACGTGTGTACGCCATTAGGTCCCAGTCCCAGTCCACGATTCGTTTCGTGTTTTTCCAACATCCCGCGTGGTTTGTTAGCCTATAAACCATAGAAACGTGTGGTCTATAGCTTAATTAATACTAAGTGCTTAAAATTAGTGCTTTAGGTTATCAAGACTGGCAGTGAAGTGAGAGGCTTTAACTGTCTGAGAGGTGGATTATCTGGATACACATTGTAGCAACATGAGTCACTCTGTTGTACGTTCACCAGCAAGATTTAATTAATATTCTTGCAAATTATATTTTGTATGGTTTCTAATTTTGTTTCAGCTATGCGGAGGAAAGCCGGAAGCCCATCAGAAAAAGAATTGCTTAATTTGGCTGCAGAACTTGGAACCAAATGGAAAAATCTTTTGCGATCTTTTGGATTTTCAGAAGCCCAAATTGACGGCATTATCGAGGAGAACCCCAAACTTATTGATAAGGCCTATAAAGCACTGTTGTTATGGAAAGATACTTCTGGGGGCAAAGCCACTTATGAAGCGCTAGAACGTGGACTATGTCATCGAACTGTACTTGCAAAGAACTTGGCTGAAGAGTATTGTTATGATCATTAAAAGCAACAAGAGGCTCTAAGTAGCCTATACTCATGTGCTGCCAGGTTATTTGTACTTTTGTTGACAGTTTAATAATAATAATAATAATAATAATAATAATAATAATAATAATAATAATAATAATAATAATAATAATAATAATAATAATAATAACTTTATTGTACACCACAAAACAAGGTATATACTGAGGTGTTACAAGAATCTATTTTAGAGAAGTTGCTCTTTATTGTGTGAGTTCATTGACGTATAGTTTTCATCTTTATTTGAAAGAGTGTTTTTTTCGATGGGTCCATAGACCTGTACTTTTCAAAACAATATGAAGGAAGTTCTTAGTTTTTCTCTGGGTCCATTGGGCTGTAAATTTCTCTCCTCTTTCTGCCAGTTTGCTGCAATTTCTGAAGTAGATTTATGCTTTCTTATTATTTGTTTCCTTTCTATATTTGATAATTTACATAGACATCTAAGAAATGCAACCTTATAGTTTGTTTCAGAATAATTAAATTTACTTTGAATAATAGAACAAAAGAGTTCAATAAAAGAATCTACATTTGAAAATACTTTTGTTACATTTTTTGGTTCACAACCATTGTATACAAAAACGTGGTAACTCATCTTTTGCTTTGCATACACAACTAACGCAGTAGCTAGAAATTCAGATCAAAAAGCCTGTGCTGCTTTCCTTATTATCCAAAATGGCAGTTTTAAGCTGTTGTTTACTGGGAACCACATTCAAGATAAATTTCCCTGACATCTTGCTCTATAAATAACTTTTGCATGGCCAGCGGCCTACGTCTAATTTCTTTAGAAAATCAGAAATAAAAACATATTTTGCTGGAGTAACATTTCTGATAAATTGCTCTTTCATTCTCAATGATACTATCAACTATTTGAGAGGTGCAATAGTTACAGGACTTTTGAGGTGGAAAAACAAATAGAATAAAAATGAAACAGCAGAACATTCTTTGCAAGAACAAAGATAAACATCATTTAAGTGCTCCTAGGGTCTAAAATTTTGGTCTCGAACATACAATGAATGAACAATGTTTCCACTGTTGCTTTATATTTTAGTAATGTGAACAAAAATAAAATCTCATAAGTGACAGATGTTTGTGCACATATATTCTGAAAATGTTGTACCAAATTCATTACTGAAATTAAACGAAATTAAAATTAGCCAACATGCAGACGATACCACGCTTATTTTGGATGGCTCAAGAGAAGCGCTTGCTTCAGCACTTAATTTGCTACAGGACTTCAGTAAAGTCTCCGGTCTCAGACTAAATAATAAAAAAACGGAAGCTCTTTGGATAGGTTCCAGCATTGGCAATGAACAGCTTGTTTTGCCAGGAAGGGATTTTAAGTTGCCGAAATGTAAAGTGTAAACCTTAGGGTTGTGATTGTCAGTCAAACCTGAAATATCCGCATGCTTAAACTATAATGAAAAGATTGAAAAGATAAGAAAAATTCTGAGTTGCTGGAAGTACCGTAGGCTAACCTTGTTGGGACGAATCACCGTGCTCAAGTCCTTAGCCGCCTCGCAACTAGTCTATTTGTTACCTCCTATGCCTTCCAATTATCATGCAATAAACGAGATTAATACATTGTTCTATCAATTCCTTTGGAACGGGAAGGGAGACAAAATCAAACGAAAAATTCTGATTAATGACTACGGCAAGGGAGGCCTTAAAATGATCGACCTTGTCTCTTTCAATAAATCGCTTAAAACAACTTGGATAAAAAAATACTTGGATTCCACGAACAACGGCAAATGGAAAGTTTTTATCGACCTAGCTTTGAAAAATCACGGATGCAAAAACGTATTTACTGGTTACCTCTATACAAAAGATACAAAAAAGTCGATCAAAGTCTCCGACGTGTTTCTCGAAAAAATATTGGAAATCTGGGCGGAAGTTAATTGTGAACAGCAATTAGTGTCTTTGGAGCATTTCCAAGAACAAAACCTATGACACAATTCCTTAATAAGAATAGAAAACAAACCAATCTTCTTTAAAGACTGGTGCTCAAAAGGCATTACTAAAGTAAAACATTTGCAAAAACCAGAGTGCAATAGCTACCTTTCTCTAAAAGATTTCCAGTTAAAATACGATCTGAATGCTGCTCCACATCGTTTTTACGGTCTTATATCAGCTGTCAAGGCACTTGGCAATAGCTGCCTCAAGCAAGTGAACGACAATAAACAAGAATACGAACCTCTTAGCACAAAATTTTTAAAGTCCAAAAAAGTTAGTGCACTGATATACAAATCCTTAGTCAGAAACAAAGGTGAAGCGCCGAGGAATAGCCAAAAGAAATGGCTTATGGACTGCAGTTGTTTGAGCAGTGAAAACCTCGACTGGAGCTCGGCATATCTTTGGCATTGCGGTGCACCAAAAGTCACGTACAAAGTTAATAGAATTTAATTTTAAATTTCTTCACAGACGTCTGGCAACTAACAATTTTCTGTTCAAAATTAAGCTGAAGGAAAATGAAAATTGCACCTTTTGTGAAAACGCGCCTGAAACACTAATACACCTATTCTGGACATGTCAAAAAACTTCTAAGCTTTGGAAAAGCGTAATGGATGGCTACAAAATATGAATATTATACAGAACAATTTCACGCTACTGAATACTACTGCTCTCGGACTAAAGCCTGACACCTCGAAATATGCTCTCCAAATTAACTACTGTTTACTGCTAGCACGATATCCCTTTTGGTTGCCAAAACAAACGAAACTTTACCCCACTTTGAGCATTATTTGCTTCTTCTGAAATCAAGGTACGAGCTGGGGACAAAAGGTGGTTATAGGAAAAAATGGGAACCTCTTACAGTGTATATTGAGCTTTAAAAAACTTCCGTAATTCAACCGGCTATCTGTATGACCCTATTCCCGCAGGACAGGACGTGATTGACGCTTTCTTTTTTAACCTGAAATAAGACCCTCTTAAGGCTTAAATCAGCGCCGATAGATGGTAAATATTGTAGCTTGGCCTGTACCAATACCAGCTTTGTATTGCTCCGCTTTATTTATTTATTTTTTTGCTTATTTGTGCTTTTTGTTTTTATCTAGGTTGTTTTTTTCTTGTACCTGCATGTCCTTTGTAACTTCATTTTGTATTTAAATGAAAAAAAAAATGCAGCAAAAAAAAAAAATAATAATAATAATAAATTAAAAATAAAATTAAAATTCATTACTGAATCTATTTCAATTGAAGTACATGTTGCAAATGGGTCCCATACCTAATAAATCTCTGCCATGAGAGTCAAAAATTTTACACCTCCCATTAGGCAGACAGTATATATCTACTGTGTAAAGTGCAAGTGTTAAAATATATGCATGATAATTATCCATGAGCAAAGAATCAAAGGCAGCTAACATTGATATAACATAAGGAAAGTCTGAAATTATGAGAAGTGTACTATTTAGAAAACCACTAAAACTATCACTGTATGTCAACTGATAATTGATGTAGCTCACGTTATAACCATAACAGGCAAATCTGTCAAAAATAGGAGTCCCTGTTTGCATGATTGTGACAAAGCTGAATACCGTCGTTTTCATCTAGGCGTGAACATGTGACAGAAAAACATGTTCTAATTGGGCGCAAACATGACATGCTTGTTAACCAAACATTTTGAAGTTTTACAACCGTCAAGCAAACTTTCGCGCCAAAGTTGGAAAGTTTGATATGTTTTCGATAAACAAATACGGCCGAAACTTCAAACAAGGTATTCCTCTGTCCAAGGATTTCAGAAATTCAGAAATGAGGTCATTCAGATGGCGGTTACGCGACCAATAAGTGAAATGTGTGAAGGTATCGTATAAACCGTTCAACTGTGCACAAGTAAAACCGACGATAAGAAAAGGTTACGTTTATACAAACGTTGCCCGTGTAGCACTTATACTTATAGAGAAAAAGCGGCGGAGATCTAACCCGAAGGTCGTGGGTTCAATTCCCACCCTGGTCAGAGTTTTTCTCTGTCCTTGTGTGGGCCCAGTTCCATCAGTAGGGCTAACGCTCACATGGTTCATAAGGGATAGAAATCTAGCACTTCACG
>NW_027179685.1:292500-295000 GCF_036669935.1 Montipora foliosa | reverse complement strand
GAAACCATTCCTTTTGTTATCACATACAACCCAACACCTCCAACATACTTTATTGAGGGTCTGAATGGGATTAACCGACTAAGCCGGACAAAGGGCGACAAATACTACCGACCAACAACAAAACGAGAAAAAAAAATTACCGACTACCGACAGAAAAAAAATTAACCCACTGCCGACATTATCGATATTTGTTTTCAGAAAGAAGAGATCAGAAGAGCATTTTGTATTTTTTTCTAGTTTATGAAGTAACCACATTGAAGGTAACTATAGAATTTTCTGTCATCTTCTTACTTTTAGGCCGGAGAAGAGCGCAGTTTCCAGTTTCGCAAACTAACTTCCGGTACTCCAGCCCACGAAATCTCCCCCTGAAATATCGTAAAAGTGATAATGAGTTTTTTTTTTCCGAAAAGGCGAAGAAGTCGTATTCGTACGCCACCGTAGCTGGGTTCCGGTCGACAAAGATAAACACACAAGAGTATTGGAATTGAAAAAAACACCTGACAGAATTTTTGGGATTGAAGGAGCAAGCTCTTCAGTTTGGGATTGGTGGTTTCTCGCTTGACAAAATCGTCCACGGGCAAATGCGAGAACTTTGCCATAATAACAGATGGGCAGTGGCAACTAGAAAGCGCAAACTTAATATCTGATGAAGGCAGCAGTGAGCTCAACGGTAATTCGTAGAACGCTCTATTAGTCTGAATAGTATTAGTGCAATCGTGAACGAGTCTATAAAGCGTAGATCTAGATGGGCAGAAAAGTACTATTCTCATGACAGGTCGTTTTATCCTATGCTTCAATCTGCCGTGCCCCTTTCAGCGGTTGCTGCGATGGCACCTTTGCCAAGTTAAGGAATAACACCACGAATGAAGGAACTGATGAAAGAATGGTTAGAGAGGTACAGACCAGTACGCCAACGGACTGTTGGGAGTGAGACAACAAAAGATAAAGCTGGGGCCTTGCCGCCTGCTGTCTACGCTGTTCAACCCACCGGCAACGAGACTGAAGAGAGACTTCCATTCCCTGAGGAAATCAATATCATTTGATCAAGATGTTCGAGGATCACAAAGAGGTACAAATTGAAGAATATGAGATTCTGATGACAACGAAACCGAAAATGAAGCACATCTACAGCTTGTCAAGAGAGCGTGTATTACCCGATCCGGCAGCCGACTGTTGGTGCATTTTTGCGTCTCGACTTGTGACTGTAAGTAGTAAATGACCGTTGTCTTTATGACGCTTGCTATCTATAGGAGGTTGAAGATGACCTAGAAATAAATCTTTTTTCAATTTTCGAGTTCCATGACGTCTTTCGTTTCGAAAATATAGCATTTTGAATTTCCGAAATGACACCTTGCGTGATATCATGATACAAAGTATGAATCTCAGCAGTATGAGCGTTTCAAGTACATTAGGAGATGTGTTCCCCCCCCCCTTCCAGATCCGCCCCAGGTTTCCAGCAATCAGTCCGGAGATTGTTGGAATCATTAAAATGTGGAAGTGGGATATTAGGAACTTGCAGCGAAATATCACCACGTAGTGAAATCTTTAGCTCGTTCTGATTTAAGGTCAAAGACCCAATGCATAAATGGAGGCCAAAACAATATTCTTCTGTTTATGTGCACATTAGACACACTAGCCTCGTTTGCATGGACACAAAAGAAATGTTTCTTGAGAGCGAGGCTAGTGAGTCTAATTAGCACATAAACAAAGAATACATTTTTGGCCGCCATTTATGCATCCATCTATAAGGAGAAAGCTCCCAAGAAGGTCTAAAAGCACGGAGTCGTTAGGCGCATTGAGGTTAGAAAGGCGCCCTATAAGCACCTATATATTATTATTATTATTATTATTATTATTATTATTATTATTATTATTATTATTATTATTATTTATGCGTGCTCAGCCCACATGGTTGCCCGCTGATTTATCGTCGATCAGGTGAGTTTATTATAGTTTTTTCAACAGTGTTTTCATGCTAAACGCAGTGTTATCGATCGCTGGAAGTAGTCATCAAGGTCACGAACGTTTTAGTGAAATTTCCAGGGGAAGGCAATGCTCCTTTATGGGTTTTTCAGCACTGTTGTGTGCACAGTCGCTTCCAGTGCAGCACTGGGATACTGCTACAGTTGACCAAATTTTAATCGGAGACAGGATGTACTTGAATACACTTGAAAGTCAAAGAATTCCAGATACAGACACGTTGTCCCTGATTTACCTGCCAAATCAAGCTCGCTCGACAGTTCAATCGCCCGCCATTGAGGTCACAGAACAAAATCAATCGCCCGTTGAGGTAACAAAATCGCCTTCTGAGGCAAATGAATGTTGACAACATTACCCTTTAAAAGAGAGCATTGACCTCACTGTGATTACATTTTCAACTTGTATTTTAAAATGCAAGGGCGGTGTCTTCTATTTCCAAATGCATCCGGTATTTTCATATTTAAAGGAGAACACTCACCTCAGTATGATTACATTTGTTCACATTGTGTATCGAAAAACT
>NW_027179685.1:270000-280000 GCF_036669935.1 Montipora foliosa | reverse complement strand
TTATTCTTACTGTAAGGCAATGTCCTCAATATACTAAGGTAGAAATGGAAACAGAAAATAACTTCGCATCACAATACAAAGCCATACTTAAAGAAAGCTTAAGACAATCCACGGCTTTGAATCTCTTAAGCAATTCCTTAGCATAAACAATTTGCACTCAAGATATTATTACCTTAACAATCAGTGCTACAAATAAAAGATCATTATTGCTCTACTCAGGACAAATTTGACAAGGAGTTAACATAAAGAAAGCAAAGAAAGAAACTTTAACATTTCTATCTCATAAACCGTAACCTTCAGCACACTAGAATAATTATTTATTTAACCTGCAATGGCGTCGTGACGCGAATTGCGTTTTAGTGGATCTTAAAACAAAGTATACCCATATGGAGCTCAAGAATGGAAGGCCTGCCAATTAGATAAACAAGACAAGCAGTGAAAAATAAATGGATTATGTTAACAATTTCATCTTTTGCTCCTTGAGTGGATGTTTGTTCTCTGACTATTTATATTTATTTGTACTCAACTGTGGGGTCTTTAATAACAGGTAACAGGCAGGTAACAATTGGAAATTTGGCTAATTGTTGTTAGTCAAGAATTATATGAAAGAAAACTTGCTTCCTATTTTTTGCTTCATTATTCAAGGAAAAGGTTGTTGGAAAAGGTTTGATTCTGAAGTTTATTTAGTTGCGTTTTGGTCACGGAGTGGGTATTATGCTTGTTTTGTACTCAAGGCTGCAGAGTCTTCAGGTATCCTGGGATATCCGATCACCACCTGGTTTATGCTACTATAAATTTGAGAAGGATTTCTGAGAAACCTAAATTAAAGCTAGTCCGGGATTTTAAAAGATTTATAAATTTGAGAAGGATTTCTGAGAAACCTAAATTAAAGCTAGTCCGGGATTTTAAAAGAGTTGACATCAAAGCTCTTCAACTTGAATTAATTTTGCTTCAGCTCCATGGTTTATCTGTGATATCTTTGATGATTCTGTCTGGGCATGGGAAGCCATATACAAGTATATCATCGACCAACGTATTCCTCTTAGAATGGCTAAAGTTAGATCTAATAGTTTGCCCTGGATGTCCTCGCCCCTTAGAAAAGAGCTGAGTAAGAGATACAATCTTCTCCTTAAAGCCCAAAAAACACCAAGAGGATCTCCCGAGTGGTTGGCTTACAAGAAACAAAGAAATTATTGTTCTAAATTGTTAAGAGCAGCTGCAATTTCTTACTGGAATAGCAAACTCACCAATGCTAAATCCAGTGAAGAATTTTGGCGCCTAGTCAGATCCTTCTAAGGTAACAGTAACTGCTCTACCATTGGCCCAGTGAAGTCCCAATCTGGTTCACTTTTAACCCACAATCTTTCAAAAGCAAATGAATTCATCTCCTATTTTACCAAGATACGTTCACCTCTGGCTAATACTAACAGTTTATCAGCCCTGGATCTTTCCACTCAACTAGTCAATCACGTTTTCAGAATTACTCCAGGCCTACTTTACAGTTATTTACGGTCACTAAAGAGCTCCAATCCTATTTTTTCAAGCACTACATCAAAGTGCGAAAAGCTTGTGGCCCTGACAAAATAACTGGCAAAGAACTGCAAATGCTGAGTGATGTCTTCATTGACAACTTTCTTAACATTGCAAAGAAGATCTTTGATGATTGCACGTTTCCATCGCAATGGAAGACAGTAGAGGTTCACTGTAGCCATAAAAAGGGTAGTACTCTGGACTGTGGAAATTATCATCCAATTTCACTTCTAAATATACCAAGCAAGTTATTGGAAAGCATTGCTTGTTTTCAACTTTATTCTTTTCTGAAGCAACACAATCTAGTTACTGCCTCCCAATGGGGCTTCAGAAAGGGTAGATCTTCTGAGTTGCTGCTTTTTAGCATGACAGAAAAATGGAGGCTTGCTTTAGATGAAAGAAAATCAATTGGCATAATCTTTATTGACTTCCAAAAGGCCTTTGACTGTGTTTCTCATCAAATTTTACCTAAAAAACTCCAGGCTTGTTGGACCCAAGACTTTTCAGCATCTTTACAAATGACCTGCCTTTGTTCCTTGACTCAAAGATAGAAATGTTCGCTGACGACTCTACTGCCAATATTATTGGAAACTCCATTGACTTCATTTCAATCCAAATTTAAAATGTCTTGCTTCAATTACTTACTTGGTCTAAATTTAACTCCACGTTCATCCATTCAGCCAAGTCTGAAGTAATTTTCATATCAAAAACACCATTTATCGGTCCAATCAGACTCATCACTATAGACAATAAACCCATCAATTGTGTTTCCAGTTCATCTTGCTTAGGGGTCAAACTTGATAACAAGCTTAACTGGTCTCCTCACATCAAAATGGTTACTACAAACTTCAACACAAAGATTTCTAAACTTAAACAGATGAAGACCTTCAACCGATCCACTTTGGAATCTATTTATTTCAAAGGTATCTTGCCAAGTATGACCTCAATCAATCAATCAATCAATCAATCAATCAATCAATAATCTTTATTTATACACGATAAATATTTAAAGCGATGCTTCGCTTGTGGGGTCGTGTCTAAATAATTAAGTAAGATAACTTAATGAATTAGAAAATAAATAGGATATACACCAGCTAAAATCATATAGCTACTTACTACTTACAAGTCTAAAACGATAAAAGCTCAAAATTCTAAAATACAAGTTGGTACTCAGGTATCGACTAGTTATTAACACTAATTATACTTAAAATCTTCCTCTCTTCTGTTTAATGTTTGAGGGGAGATACAGTCGAAATCTAGGTGTAGTAGAGCCTTTGACCGTCTTGCCATTATCGCGTATTTCTTTACATTGTCTATATCGTTATTAAGTTGAGGAACCAACGTGTTCCAAACTATTGCTCCTCTACGAGCTACAGAGTTCCTCATGTAGTTGGTGTTAAAACGAGGGACATCAATTTTCAGTTTTTTCCTAAGTTGATATCGCTTGATGTTATTGTTCTTAATAATACATATGTAACTGACATATGTAACTGGCTAAGCTAATTTTATACATAGAGGCTAAAGAAGACGAATTAGCCTTTTTCATAACATCAGCATTAGACATCTCCCAAGGTAACTCAAAGATAATTCTCGCAGCTCTACAATGCAGTGCTTCTAATGCCTTAAAACCTTCCGTATTTGTGAGACCTGCCCATACTGATATACCATATACGATCGACGGCATAATAACTCTAAAATGCAAGTCTAATAACATGTTCTTTGGAAGAAATCTGCTACGTTTCAACAAGTTTAACTTATCAACAAAGCCTTTTTTAACAACACTAACATGTTTAGACCAGTTTAGTTGATCATCTATCAATACGCCTAATAAACGAGAGTATGTAACCCATTTGATGGTGTGCTGGGCCAACCGTAACTCTTTCAATGGGCCAGTGAATCTTCCACGATGGAGGATCATTGCTTCGCATTTCTTTGGATGAGGCACGAGGGAGTTTGTTTTGCACCAGTATAGAAGCTCTTCTAAAGCTTTGTTAAGTTCAGAAATTACTGCGTCGATAGAATCGCCAATGCATTATAGGGTTGTATCATCAGCCTACATGTAGGTTGTCGCAGTGGTTATAGCTTCAGGTAAATCACTTGTGTAAAGAGAAAATAAGGTCGGTCCTAGAACAGAACCCTGCGGTATTCCAGATGTAACAGTGTTAAGATCTGATGCTATACCATTTAGGACAGTATATTGTTTTCTATTGTCAAGGTAACTGCGCAGCTAGTCTAGGAGCACTCCATTAATTCCAAAATCATTTTCTAATTTACGTACCGGTAATAGCACATTATGGGAGACACAGTCGAACGCTTTCTGGAAATCTACCAGCACTATACCAACAACTTTATTTGAATCAATGGCACTCCTCCAAATTTCTGTCATATGTACTAGCAACAGCTCTGTAGAATATCCTGTCCTGTAAGCCCATTGTTTGTCTGTAATTAATTTATTTTTAATAAACGCATGGTGAATGATAGAATCAGCAATGATGGTTTCAAGTATTTTGCTAGGAACACTGAGAAGAGATAGGGGGCGATAAGTTCCGATTTCAGTCTCGTCATCCTTTTTAAAAACAGGATTGACTCACGCAGTCTTCCACTGGCTAAAGACGTAGCCATCTTTCAAACTCATTTTGTAAACGAACATCAACGGGGTTAGCAATGCATTTCCAGCTTCCTTGACTATTTTCGGTGATATGTCGTCTGGTCCTGTCGCTTTATTTGTTTTGAGATTAGCTAATTTTCTCTCAATGGCCAATGGCGATAGTGCAATGTGGCCAGGTCAGATAGATATTGGGGCTGGAAACTGCCAGGCAGTTTCTCTCCGATGTTAGAGAAGAAATTATTGACTAGATTTGATTTTTCTTTATCATCAACTGCGAGCGATCCATCCTCTCTTTTCAATGGACCTATCGCTTTCCTTAATTTAGGGTTATTCACCTTTGAAAGCAGGTTCCAATACTCTGCAGTGGTTTTGACATCAGCTAATAGATCTTTAAAATGCTTAGCCTTGGCTCTGCCTATATCAGCTGTGATTTCATTTCTAAGTTTCTTATATGCAGCCCATTTGCTAGGATCCTTTGTCCGGTTTTCCTCTTTGAATAATTTAAATCTGCGATTCATTTTGTGCCTAATTGTGTTATTAATCCACGGAACAGACATACTTCTCACTTTCACATCCTTGAACGGAGCGTGAGCATTGCATGTATCTTTAAACAATTGTTCCCATCCCCAGAGCGCATTGTCTTTGTGATGAAAAAGTTCCAAGATATGAAAAGGAATCTTTTCAATATCAGCCTTAAAATTCGCTGCATTAAAATTTTTAAAGTTTCTGGTGCGAATAATCTTCGGTGGTGGTCTTTTGCTGCCCAATTTAAGCGTTGCATACACTAGGCAATGGTCAGATATACCTAGTGGCATTACTCCTGTGCATCGCACAACATCCACCTTGGTGGTAACAATAAGATCAATCAGTGACTTTGTGGTATAAGTTATGCGGGTTGGTTCAGCAATAACATTTGCATATTAAAATCTTCAAAAAGCCTCAGCAAATTCTTTGTTTTAGATGTAATTAAGGTGGAGCCAGGATTGTTTTGGGCTTCCAACATGCAGCAGTTTAAGTAACCAAGGACGAAAATACTGTCTGTTTTCAACCAGGCTTTCTCAAGAACGCCGTGATAGTTGTCGAAGAAGTTCGGAGTTTCGAGCTCAGATCGGTAAACAACTGAGAATAACGTAGTGTGGGTAGGGAATTTCACCTGTATCCATAATTTTATGGCCTCAATATCCCTAACTAATAAATCTTTACGGTGTACAGCCGTTAGATGTTTAGCATAGTACAGGGCAACACCTCCTCCTTTGCATTTAGTTCTATCACGTCGGATAAGTTGAGACCGTCTATTTGCAAGAAGTTATCAGGAACAGAAGAGTCCAGATGGGTCTCAGAAATTCCCAAAATGTCAAATCCACATACCCTCTGCAGTCTGAGTCTTAATTCGTCGATCTTATATCGAAGGCTACAATTGTTCAGGTGTGCAACTCTTAGATCTTTGGATGAATAGTTCAAGATCCTTGAGAGGTTCTCAAGGTAATCTTCGGAAGCTAATGTCTGTTGAGAAGCCGGTTCAGCACAAGAGTCATCACCATGAGAAGTAAAGGAACCAACACTGGAGTCTAAATTGCTGATGTCAGCAAAAGGTAAAGTTCTTAGGGTAGATATACAAGATGGACAAGTCCAGTCGAAATTCTGTATGTTTTGCAATCGTCGGTATTCACGAAGCGAAATTTCGCCACATTTGATATGACACCAATGTTTACACACATCACATTCAATAGCTCGGTTATTACTACGGACATTCTTCTGACACACGGAGCACAGTGTAATAATCTTGCTGTTTATAGCAGGACCTGGATTAGATTCAACGTCTCCGCTAATTGAAATTCTTGTTAGAGTAAAACTGGCCTCATGGTTTGGGTAGAGCGAAATGCGAACGGATAGGTATCTTCTTCTACGTGGCTGAAAGGTCCAAGTTGAAAATGAGAAATTTGCATACATGGGTTGAAATTGACACCCCACGAGCAGTTTTCATAAAGATGACAGGAGGTCGTGTTATTTCTGGGAAATGATTAATAGGTAGCTATAGTTTTTAACGTCAGAAAAAGTTCCTGGTTATTCCAATTTATTGCTACGATTTACTACAGCGAAAATTGTTTTCATTACTCATTGACACGAAGATTTTTCAACAATTTTATTATATCCCTTTAATCTAACCCAAAAACATTCAGATAGTCAGAAACTTCATACTTATTACTCTTTCCCTTTCCCTTTGTGTTTGTCAGCATTACGATAATGCAGGTTGCGGTGAGCGCAACTATGTTTTTGCATCTCATAGATGTTTACTATATAATAGATTTTCAATTACAAACTCTGTTTTGATTAAAACATACAAAGAAGGTTTCCTGACCCGACAGATGAAATGTAAATATTCAGTCAAAATATCACAATAAAATTAAAAAACCAGACAGAAGTTTCTTGGCTAAAAAGTATGTTGTTTTCTGAAAACGACGAATGGTTAACATTTTTCCCTGTAGTTCATTCAATGTAAACAAGAACGTTGACACAAGGTGATCACATGCACCTTTGTAATTGCCTAGCCGGTGATCAATTTCTTCCTTTTGACAGAACATTGACCTTTTCCTCTTGATTCAAGGAAGTCAGAGACTGCTGAAATTTTATTGTTCTTCCGATGTACTGCGCCATTAATCTTTCGCTGAGAATTGGAAATTTAGAGTTTTATGTACAAACTATGTTATTTTTTTCTTCATCTGTCTTTTGGCTACCCTGGCACCGTGCCAGAGGAATTTTTTTCAAGGTCGGAGAGAATACTTCGCGACTCCAAATCAACGGTCGACCGTTGATTGAAGCGTTCTCTCCAACCTTGAAAAAAATTCCTCTGGCAGCCAGGGTATCTTTTAGCTTGCCTTTTACTGTCAACTCCCGGCTTTTAATGTACTTTTTTGTGCAAATGTTAAGCCAAAAAAAGTTGCCCTGGCATCAGATTAGACTGAAGTGAAGAGGAATTATGAAGCAGAAACAACATGTACAGTCCTTCCATAGTGTATGCAGTAAACGTTTGCTTAGTGCAACTGCAAGGCGTACATGACATGCAGGAAAACGACTTTTGAAAACGAGACAGGACATCAGGGGCAGAATTTTTTCTTTTTGGGGGGGGGGGGTGGGGGAGGGAATGCGCTGTGTTCTCCCCTCCTTTTTCCCTGATAGAGGGCATGTGGGGGGGGGGGGGGGGGTTTATCATTTTTCTCTTCTCCCTTCTTTCTAGAATTTCCGGATTTGTCCCAGGGACACAATCAACGTGAGAACATATAAGCCCAAGGACCACTGCTGGCACGACGTCTGGGTGACCCCTCAAATGGTCTAAATGACCCCCCACTTGAAAAATTAACTGGAACGCAGCAGTTCAACACCACCCAACTCAGTGCCTTTTCGTGTAATACATGCCACAGACAACCCAGTTTACGCTCGTGTAGCGTCTAGTTGATGGGTTATGTCATGCATCAATTGATTTCGTCATCTGTGGTTGGCGTCGGAGGTTTGCATGATGGAAGCCAAAATGCAGTTTGGCCATTGTCGCTTAAAATGGATTCCGCAGAATTATGAAAATCACAGTAAGTCAGCAGTTGTAGTAGGATGGTCAGAACTGAGGAGTGATGTGCCCATTGTAATCCAAGAATATGTGACGTGTAGAGAAGAATTTTTTTTACATAATAGTCTCCTGTTCAAGAGTCAGCAGATTATCATCCCAAAGGCATTGAGACTGGGAATCATTGCAAGAAGCTATCCAAGTCATCTTGGCATTGAGGCAAGTTTGCGGAAAGCCAGAGACATCGCCTTCTGGCCTGGAATGAACAGCGACATAAAGCACGCAGTCACCCATTGAACCCAAAAGAGGTGTTGCAGACGTCGGAAATCCCAGATCATCCCTGGAATCATCTAGCCATAGACCTGTTAGAGGAAAGAGTAAATTGTTCTAGTAGACTACTGTTCAGACTTTCTTGAAGTTGAAGAACTCAGAGACACAACATCGTTGTCAATCATACAATTTCTGAAGGAACAGTTAAGCAGACATAGCATTCCAGATGTCTTACTCTCTGGCAATGGCCTGCAACTAACAAGCCACCAGTTCAGATCTTTTGCCAAAGAGTGGGAATTCAAACATGTAACTTTTTTACTTCACCATCATAAAGGGGATTTAGGGGAACAGGGCTGGCCATCATTTAGGGGAGCAGGGCTGGCGCAGTGGTGAGAGCACTCGCCTTCCACCAATGTGGCCCAGGATCAATTCCCGGATTCTACGCCATCTGTGTGTTGAGTTTGTTGGTTCTCTGCTCTGCTCCGAGAGGTTTTTCCCCAGGTACTTCTGTTTCCCCCTCCTCTCAAAAACTGACATTTGCAGGCATAACTCAGTTGGCTAGTGTGTGGCTTTCGGTGCAAGTGGTCCCCAGCTTGATCCTCGCTCACGTCTGCTTCGACTTTCGTCTGATCTGTGTAGCTATATCTTCAAATATCCATCAAACGGAGCACTGACGGAGGGAGGGGGGTGAAAGGCGCACCGTCGGCTTCCATTGATACAAGTTACGTAACTGAAGGAACTACTGACGTTAAATAAATTGACTTTACTTTACTTTAAAGCAATGGAAAAGCCAAAGCTGCAGTGTAAATTACCAAGAACCTGTTCAAGAAAGTACTCCGCGACAACAAAGATCCCTGGCTTCCCTTGCTGGAGGACAGGAACATGACTGGGGAAAGCAATTGGATCAAGTCCAGTGCAGCGACTTATGTCCCATCGAGTGAAGATCTGTATACTGACAGTTTCAACCCTCCTCCATCCTCAAATCAAGCAGAAGAGACAAAAAACAAAGCTCTATCATGATCAATCTGCAAAGCCTTTACTGCAAAGTTGGCCAAGATGTCAGGGTCGCTCCAGTGCAGAAAATCAAGAGTTGGCAAACTGGAACGGTCGGTCAGTTGTCAAACAGGTCTTACCTGGTCAAGACTGGGACAGAAACCATTCCTAGGAATAGGCAGTTTCTCAAGCCACAGAAACAGCTAGCAAACAAAGCAGTTCCAGACAGTAGTGCCAACGTAAAAGGTCCTACTGTAGCTATAGTAAATGGTTTCTAAAGAGCAAGTACCAGTTCAGGTGTTCCTAATGCTGTACCTAAACCTATGTCAGAACCCGTACCAGAGCCATCACCTGGTCCTCCACCTGTGAAGCAGACCTACACTAGGATTATTAAGCTACCCTCTAGCTTTAAGGGCTATCTCTCAATTTTAGATTGTTATGGACATCGACTTGCTGAACTCAAACCTCTGTTATAGTGTCATTGTGATACACCTTTCCATATTTCTTATGTTTCTTAAAAGGGGGAGATATTACGATATTGAACTATTTTGAATTAATTTTCTTGTTTACTTTTGTGGTGATTGTCGTGTGATCTTTGTATAGCCATATCTGTAGTAATAAAAATGTCGTTGAAAGCACATGGCCGTTTTTGGTTATCTTAGGAAAAAACGTTTGGGTCCAAGAGGCATTTATGTCAAGATGGAGTATCCTAGTGTTGTCCATTGCACTCAAAAGTGAAAAGCTCTTTAGAATATTTGAAGACATAAGATTTTTTATGATGCCTGAATTTTGAAATGAAAGGTGGTGTCTCTAATGCCATATTTACCTGTGTATTGGTCACCCCTCTGTAAGTTGACCCCTAGTTTTGGGGCTCAAAAGTATATTTTCTCATTTCTGAGAAGTCCTTCCAGGTGCAAATAAAGTAAACAGCTATAGCCAGTGTTAACAGGAGGTTTAGCATTATCATGTGTACTTGTGCAAACAACAAGACAGACCTCTTTCATCATAGTTTTAAAAATTTACACATGAAAATGCATCTTCCA
>NW_027179685.1:242500-250000 GCF_036669935.1 Montipora foliosa | reverse complement strand
TTTGACCATTTTTGGTTGTTGCGTGCATTTCTGGACATATCTCCGATGGCTCCGATGGCCGGACGTTCGGCGAACAAGTTCTTGCTGGGGTAGTAATAATTTTTTGGGTTTGCTAAACATCCTTCATTGTTGTTTTCACTTACTTATTTTCATAAATAAATAACGTATCAGTTATTCCGAATTACTAACAATTTCAATTAGAATATCAAATGGAAGTTTTAATCCAGGGAAAGGCGTTCAGATTATCTTTGTCTTCTACACTGATTTGACTGAACAGCTAATAATTTATTGTTGTCGGAGATTGTGTGAAAAGTGTAGTTGACCGAACCGCAAAATGAAAGCTAAACTTTTGCGAGAGTGCTTACTGGGGCCTAATAACTGAAAGGAGCGCTTAGGCTTAATCAGTAAACGAGTGCTTTCTTCTTCACATAATCTCGGGAAAAGTGTAGTTAACCGAACCGCAAAGAGAAAGCTAAAGAGTGATACCTGGTTTAGTCAAGTTTTCATGTCCATTTTTAATTCGTTTTGGAAAACGGGGGAACGTTTTAGCTTACTTAAGGTGCTTGGATACGGTCGAGGTATAACGTGGTTACATGGTATTCATGGAGATTTGTTTTTGCTTAAATGAGTGCTTAGTATTTAAACTAGTGAATGGTAATCAGTGAAATCAACCAAGCCTAGTGTGCAGTTTAGACGTTCTGGAACTCACTTAGAGAGTCTGGCTATTCTAGAACTCTAGACATTCTAGAGCCCACAGAGGGTAACATATAACAATTGAGAATTCCAGAACTTAGAACTCTAGAAATCGGAACTCTATAACTGCGAATTTTGACTTTAATCAGAACTTTAGAAGTTTTCACATACGACCATTTTACTAGTGCGGTTCTAGAATGATATAGAACTTTCTATAGAGCTCTTCAAACTAGAGCAGTTCTAGAATGCTATAGAACTTTCTAATGTCATAACCTTGACCATTCTATATTTCACATATAATCAATATAGAGCTCTTTTAACTAGAACAGTTCCAGAATGCTATAGAAGTTTCTAATGTCTTATGGAATTAATCACAATTTCAATTAGAAAAACAAATGAAAGTTTTCATCCAGGGAAAGGCTCTCGTTCACGCAGAGTATCTTTGTCTTCGTCACTGAAATCAGTGGATTTGACTGAAAAGCCAATAATTTATTGTTGTCGGAGACTGGATGACAAGAATTTCTGTCGCAATCGGAAATTCAATGACCTGGATTTGTGAAAATCTTGTTCAGCTTCAGCTTTAATCACAATTTCAATTAGAAAAACAAATGAAAGTTTTCATCCAGGGAAAGGCTCTCGTTCACGCAGAGTATCTTTGTCTTCGTCACTGAAATCAGTGGATTTGATTGAAAAGCCAATAATTTATTGTTGTCGGAGATTGGATGACAAGAATTTCTGTCGCAATCGGAAATTCAATGACCTGGATTTGTGAAAATCTTGTTCAGCGTCATGCTTTAAAGAACGAGTTATAGTGTGGAGTGCAATATTTCGTGATGTTGACTTTCGCCTCATGTCTTAAAGAACGACTAATGTTACATGTGTAGCGCGCTTGTATCGCCTCATGGCTTTAAGAACGACGTATATTTCACGTGTAGCGTGTGCTTGTTTCGCGTCACGGCTGAGAGATATTAGGGAGCTTTAGCAACGACAACGGCGACGGCAACGAGAACGTTACAAATTTGCATATTTAGTGGACAAAAACAATAGCTTTGCACGCTCTGCACGTGCGTTTTTCACTTTTGTCTGTTTCTTTGCCGTCGTCAGCAAAACAACAACGTGAAATAACCAAGTTTGAGGTGTTATGGAGAACGTCAGCACTTGGAGATAAATTTTCATTTTTCTCCCCTAAATTAAGCACCGTTCGTAACGGTTTCATTCCTGAGGGACTGCTACACCTTTGTCATATTAAAAAGCTTGGAATAGCCGCGAAGTGACCGCAATAACGTGAATTTATGTTTTTACATGACGTTCTCGTTGCCGTTCCCGTCGTCGTTGCTAAAGCTCTCTATTTTCTGTCACGCGCGAACTGACTTCCGAGAGTCCGATTGACTCTTGCCAGGAAGAGCTGTCTCCATCGGATCCGATCGAGTCTGTTTGCCAACTTTTTCAACCCCCCTCGCTCCTGTTAACCCTCACTTCCGGTACCACTGATCAAGCGCCATGCACCCAATTCCGGTTCCGGTCGCGATCGGACTCAATCCGCCTGCGAGTGAAGACAACCCGGCTCAGGTCGAGTGTATTGGACATGTATGCCAGATTTAATACTGTCACCCATGGGAAGCATTCAGTAAGATGTTTGGGGCCCAAACTATGGAGCCAACTTCCTGCTAACCAACAACTTACAACTTTATTTACAAACAAATCATAATTATACAAGGATTACGTGCTCAGTTGGCATTGCTATTCTGGGCGGGTCACTTACACTGCGACATCATTACTGGCTCTCACAAGTAAACGAAAAGGCACTTTAAAATTTACAAGAATTACCTCGTACATAAGAGAAAAAAGTGTAATTCAAAAAATGAAAATAAAAAATGAATAAATAATGATCTGAGGAACGATTGATATAGCGCATATCAACATTCATCGCCTCAATTTTAAGAAACTTCAGAAGGCTCCTAAGAAACTGATCATCTTTGCTCTTATTTAAAAGGGAATTGGTCTAACTTATTAATCTTTCGTCCAAGATGGAGCAAGAATGTAAGAACTGCATCTTTTGTAGCAACTGACCATGAACCGTGAATTTTGTTTATTTAGTAATGATTGTCATTAATTGTTTCAAATTACTCTTACAACTTGAAAGTGCTTTTTATTACTTTTTATTGTTTTCTTGAAGTGTTTCACTTTTAAATACATCTTAAAATCGATTTCTAGGATTTTTACTGATGTAAATAATGCGCTCTGTTATTATATTGTAATAATAGTTAATTAATAACTTTGTAACTTTAGTGTCCCCAATTAGTAGAGGAATCATCCTCGGCTATGAATCTTTGACACTGAAATAAAGTTATTGATTGATTGATTGATTGATTGTATTAAACTTATTTTTTAAAATTATTGAACAATTATACTGTCTCATTAAAAAGGTTCATCAGTTTTATGCACTGATCAAATCAAAACTTTCAACAACGTAATTCGTATTTGTCATACTATAGAGTGAATACAATATGGTACGGTTTCACACCACCATTTCATTGTTAAAGCTCTGAAAGCTGTACGTTTCTGTTAGAGGTAATCAACCGACACTCAGCAATTTAAAATACATGCAGTCGTAAACGCTCTAGGCACTGTTGTTGATAAGTGTACAGTGCCCTCGTTAAACAACCTTTGCCGTGTTTCGGAGTTGGAGCAGTTTATACTTGCTTATTGACATTGTCGGACTTAATTAATTCAATTTTCAAGTCACTTTTAATAGCTTCAATATTAAAGTTGTGTTTTTGAAGTATCTCAAGTCTGGTAAAAACGGGGCATCATCATATAAAGGGTCACGAAACATGTGTTGGCCTGTTTATTCACATGCTTTATTAAAGACGACAGGAGCCGATGACGATTGTTCTTTAGTAGGGTTTGACAGACAAATCCGACGATAGGGTAGTGCATTTGAACACCATTTTGGCCTGAGGGGACGGGAATTTGAACGAGTCAATGTTCAAAAGTTCAAATGCCCAGGGAGTGAGTGGGTATTGAAGTTTCGAGTTGATCGGCGCATTACTGTAAGTAACTTTTTTCTTTTGATCTTAATTTTGTAAAGGGCTGTATTTAAACTTCAGAAATTTACTTTTAGACGAAATATTGCTTGCTTATTCAACAAGGATTGAAAAGATTGCTAGGAGGTAACTGGCACTTTATGGTGTGAAGTTATTCTGCTAGCTAGTTGTTGTTACAGTATGTGCGCTACACTGCTCACAGTCCCTTCTGAGTCAGTCAAACCGCCTGCTTTAGTCATGCAAGCGCGCCAAGGGGAGAAAGGTGATAGAGCGAAATGTACGGAATGCGCAGTCTTCATTGTCCGATGACAATGGGCCGCTATCAGATTTTTTCGACGAGTCAATTTCTGTACTTCTTGTCAGATTGTGACCCCAATCTGTCTTCAACTTTCCCTGGGAAAAGATAAGCACGATATGGCTTTTACGTTAGATTTCGATCGTATATCCGTAGTTACTAAAACAAGGAACGACCTAAAATGATCTAATTATCCCTTCAAATGGGAAACATTGAACCCAAACAAGAGAAGAAACTTGCGGTTGAAGCTCTCCTATATCGGGCACGTATGTTATAGCTGTGCTAGCAACTGGTTTCGGCAAGACCATTATTTATGAGAGGACAAATTGAGTCATCTGTCCTACAGAACTAGCTCTGTCTTCTGACGTATTTAATGATAGATGAGTTGTCCATTCTAAACAAGAATTTGTCTTTGATAGTTGTAGACGAAAACTTGCCAAAATAATCCAACATTCAATTTAACATTTATTCTGCAAATCCACCAAAAATCTGGAGTGTCCGCATTAAATTCAAATTAAATACATTGGTTTTTCAGTGGTTTCCTTTCTGAATAGATGATTGAATTCGACATGCACATAAATATTCCCACGCCGTTATCTTGGTTTTATTTACATCAGCAATAACAGAGGAAGGACCGCCTGTCATGTCATTTTCACTAATTAGATTAGGAAGTTGAAGGCTGCTGCCTAAGAAAATTTTAAAGGGGCCCTCAGAGCTAAACGCTGAGAACTTAGGAGCCCAACATATGAAGTGAAAGGTGTTGCTGTGAAAAATTAAGGAGCCCAGAGCTATTATTTGGGAGCCCCAGGCTACCGGGCTCCTGTTAGGCAACAGCCTTGAAGTTGTGGATTCTGAACGCGTCGGTTACAGAAAAGTGTGCAGTCCCTACATTTCGCCCTATCACCATTCTGCCGATGGCTCGCTTGCGTGACTGACTAAAGCGGGTGGTTCGACGGACTCAGAAGGATTACGAGCAGTCTATTTGTGCGAAGAGTGGGATGTTTAAATGATACTCATCACACATGTGACTATTGTCATGTGTCACTTGATTATTACAGATGGTAATTCTCAGATGCTTTAGTCCATGAAATGTGTTCATCAAGTTTTTCTAGCTAACACTTGCAGAGTTGTTTATGTGCCTACTTATGTAACTAGTACACATGTACTCTACGGGCAGTACTGTACTTTCTATATGAAAGGACTGCTCTTCCTGATCATACAAGTTAAAACTGCCGAAAAAGAGAAACTGATGAGCTAATTGTGGTAATGTTGGTCTCCTTTGAACAAGAGCTTTTTGTAATTTTTTTTGGTTTATATTAGGGGACAAAGTCTATAAAGAAGAAAGTCGCCAACCTCGACGTTTGTCATATCCAATGAGGGAAAAAGACAAAAGCATGTTTCAGGTGTATCAGCCACCTTTTTACCACCAAGGTCAGTACCCAGATATTAACTTGAGGCTTATTGATTTGTAATTCATTTCATCTCCCTTTGGAGAGGTTCTGAACTGTGTGCGTGTGTGCTCTGCCATAAGGCAGATCCAGTACTATAGCCGTCTGTCCATGGCATGCTTTTAAAATTGGTCGTCTGCAAATCTTACCGAAAAATGAATAAATAACGATCTGAGATAATGTAAGTAACTGTTAAAGAAAAACCACATACTTTGAAAGATTGATATAGCGCATATCAACATTCATCTCCTCAATTTTAAGAAACTTCAGAAGGCTCCTAAGAAACTGATCATCTCTGTTCTTATTACTGGGTTGCCTATGGGCAAACCCAGTCGAGGTCTGCGTTTGGTTTGTTTGTTTTCTTTTTTTTCTCTCTTTTTTTTTTTCCGTGTCGGTAAAAGTCTTGCCTGTCACTCCCCTGGTAAGTGGTGTCTTTGTGCATAGAGCCTTCTGTGCGTATTTTCTTAGGATCGAGAGGGTAGTGGAACTGCGTAGATTTCTCTGGTGGACACAATAGAATCATTAACTGAGCCTGCAATGGCGTCGAAAGTCATGCAACGCGAATGGCGTTTTAGTGGATCCTTAAACAAAATATACCCTTATGGAGCTCAATAATGGAAAGTCAGTTGGATAAACTAGGCATGAATCTCAAAAGCGACGAGTACTGGACTTCGACAACAATCTATCGCCCGTCGAGACGAAATCAAAGTGAGCAGTATTTACCTGAAGTACATGGTAATTTGACACAATTGAGTTTCTTGTCTTCACGCACACAATGAAATAGGAAGAGGTTTTCGCCTCTAAGAGCAAATATGTTGTTTGTTTCAATACAATTTTCGCTGGAAAAGGATTCTGTGGTATTTTCTGCCTTTGTGAATTATAATATCATGTTGTGTATTGAATTTTCGAGCTTAAGGTTGAAATGTGATATGGGAGAAGTTTTTTAGTATTGCTCTGTAAGCAGGAAGGGTTCACAGGCCTGTTGGAAGCGTGCTTGAGTTTCAATAAAATGAGCCCCAAAATCAGTGAAAACTTGTGACGCAGATGAATAATAAAGTAGCTGCTATTTCCAAAATGATGGAATTACCTGGTGATAAATAACGTCGTACGCGTCTTGGAGAGTAAATTTTGACTTTGCATAAATAAGAGTTGGGCGATTGTGATCTTTGTTTTGACTTCGCTCATTTCATTGTCAAACTTTATAACACTTGACAGAAAAAGAAACTTACAAAAACCCGGTATCTTGCCATCATTTGACACAGATGCTTCACTGTTTGGCGAGTAAACATGCCACGGTAAGTTAATCATGGCGCCCGCTGAATTCCGGCCATGTCAATTTCGATTTTGCAATTTACTTGAACATAGCAAAAATCTCCCAAAATGTTTGTCGCTGATCGTAACTTTTTATATTCTATATTCACGGTTCAAAATTAACGTTGTTTTCATGTCGTAAATATTTTATTCTCGATCGACTGTCAGGGAAACTTCCTTCTGCTGTTTCTGAAAACTGTGTATCAATAGTTATTTGCTCAGAGATGCTCAGAGGGCACACTTGTGGTGAAAAGAACTTGTGAGGGAACTTGAAAATTATCAACATGTCAGCCCAGAAGCCAATGTTTCTCGCTTCTCTTTTATTTGTTATTCTTCAGAGACTGGAATGCTGTATTTCAGTACCACACAATTCAGTGCCTTCTGATTTTCTGTAGCACGTACCACAGGCAACCCAGTGTATGCTTCACAGAAGCATCTCGTTTAAAAAGGAATTGGTCTTATTAATCTTTCGTCCAAGATGGAGCAAGAATGTAAGAACTGCATCTTTTGTAGCAACTGACCGAGAACCGTGAATTTTGTCTATTTAGTAATGATTGTCATTAATTGTTTCAAATTACTCTTACAACTGGAAAGTGCTTTTTATTACTCTTTATTGTATTCTTGATTCAGAAGTGTTTCACTTTTAAATACATCTTAAAATCGATTTCTAGGATTTTTACTGATGTAAATAATGCGCTCTGTTATT
>NW_027179685.1:220000-227500 GCF_036669935.1 Montipora foliosa | reverse complement strand
CGAAGTATGACCCTCTCTGATTTGATCATTCTTTTGTTTCGGCACAAAAATACACATTCGATCCGTAAATAAAGTAATATCTCCGAGTTTCATGGCTAATAATCCGTCTATCCGGAAAAAACCGGCGAAACCAACCAGTATTATAGGTAAAAATAATATGAAATGTGACAGCCAAGAATTTTTGAAAGAAAGATTGCCTCTGATAGCAAATATGTTATTTGTTTCAAAAAAATATTTCGCTGGAAAAGGTGGTCTTTATGAATCATCATGTTTTGTAATATGAGAGCTTAACTGGATAGTTTTTATGGCAATAGTAAAGCATTTTCGCGTCAAAATGAGGTTGGCGTCATTCTGTTCTGTTAACGTAATTAAATATACCATGCCTCGTGATTCCCACTCTCAAAATTACCTTTAGAACCTACTTTTTGCGTAGAATAAGCTTTTAGAATGATGTTCTTGTCTTCTGTGGTGATACTTTGACGATTCGGGAACATTTTGTGAAAAAATATTTATAACGGGTCACACGTGCAACTTGATCGCCCGATTTTGCATAACATCCACTTGGCCTTTTGACATTCCATTGAAAAATATTCGCAGACCGGTCAATTTCTCTGAAAGGGTGATGGCTAACGAATAGAGAAAGATTTTCACGATAACTAATAGTTCCTGTGTTAATAATGGAAAGTCAATTGGATACTGAACAAGACAGGCGCTAAAAAAAAATCTGGAATATTAAAAGGGACGAGTAATGGACTTCGACAACAATCTGTCGCCTGTCGAACCGTAATCAAAGTGAGCTGTAGATCTAAGATTGTACAACACTGAAATCAAATGGAAAATTCTCTAGTAACTTATGGGTTTAACAAAGACAGAGACTTGGATCTGTGACATGTTGTTTGTACTCAATTATGCACAGTCTTCTGGTAAGAATTGGAAATTTCACTAATTCTTGTTAGTCAAAAATTATTTGAAAGAAAGCGTGTTGCCCATTTTTGCTCGATAATTCAAGTAAAGGGTTTTCAGTAAAGGGTTTGATGCTGAACACTGGTGGGAATTTTATTTAGTTGCGTTTTTGACACGGAGTGTAATTTCACACGATTGAGTTTCTTGTCTTCACGCACGTAATGAAATAGGGTTGTTTGCCTCTTATAGCAAATATGTTGTTTGTTTCAATAAATGTTTCGCTGGAAAAGATTTCTGTGAAATTTCCAGCTTTTGTAAATTTATCATGTTGTGTAATTTTCGAGCTTAACAAATTTGCATACATGTGATGTGATACGGGGAGAATTTTTGTGGTAGCGCATAAGTCACGAAAACAAACAGGTCTGTTGGAAGCGTGCTTGAGTTTCAACAAAAGGAGGCCCAAAATCGTCAAAAATTTGTGACGCTGATGAATAATAAAGTAGCTGCTACTCCCAAAATGATGGAATTACCTGGTGATAAATAACCTCGTCTTTGAGAGTAAATTTTTGACTTTGCAGAAACAATGTTGAACCTCAAGAGTTGGGCGATTGTGATCTTTGTGTCCAATTCGCAAATTTCTTGTCAAAATTTATAACACTTGACAGAAAAGAAAACTAACAAAAACAAAAACCCGGTATCTTGGCATCATTTGACACAGATGCTGCATTGTTTCTCGAGTAAACATGCCGCGGTAACTTGATCACGGCGCCCGCTGAATTCGATGTGCGATTTAGTTGGTGCAGCCAAAAGTACAATAACAAAATTCAACTCAACAAAAATCTCCCAAAATGTTTTTCGCTGATGGTAACTTTTTATATTCGTGGTTCAAAATTAATGTTGTTTTCATGTCGTAAATTTTGTTACCGATGGCAAAATATTTTATTCTCTATCGCCCGTCCTGAGAACTTCCTTCTGCTCTTCCTAAAAACTGTGTATCACTATTTGTTTACTTTTGCATCAATATTTGTTTTCCATAAAGCAAGTAACAAAATCTGTATCTTGCTTGGTTCGCATTTGATAGCGTTAAAATAGAATTTTCGGTTCTATGCTTCTGTTACAAAGTGGAATACTTTATAGGTCGCCCATCGAGATACTAACCCCGCCGGACAGGGTTAAACTTCAGTGAACGTTAGTTTACATAGCTGTCAGATGCCCAGAGTGCACGCTTACACTTGTGGTGAAAAGAACTTGTGAGGGAACTTGAAAATGATCAACATGCCAGCCCAGAAGCCAATGTTTCTCGATTCCCTTTTATTTTCTTCAATGTTTCTGCGGGGTTCAGTACTTTGCTAGTAGCCACATGTCTTCTCAAGGGGCTATTTATCTAAGACTTCTACCATGGCACTACAATATACAATACCAAAACCTATATATTACGCAAAGACAACTTAAATCTCCTGGAAGACAAAACGCAGCTCAGTTGACAATATGGAATAAAGCGCTGTGTTACTTCTGTACCACACGTAAGCAATGCGTGTCTATTTTTTCTAAACATGACAGGAATTTCTTCTTTCTGACAAATGATTAATAGGCCGGTAGCCAGGTTTTTAACCTCAGAAAAGGATTTGTTTCGTCGCATGAACGTGTGAGCCAAAGGGCGCGTCTTCTGGTACAACTTCTGGGTGACCCATTAAATGGTCTTAATGACCCCCGACTTGAAAAACATTGCCTGGAGCGCTGCAGTTTAATACCACCCAACTCAGTCCCTTCGTACCACAGGCAACCTAGTGTACGCTCATGGAGCGTCCAGTTGTATTTACGGAGGGTGGAAGTCGCCTTGGATTCTAACTGAAGATTGATAAGATCCGGTACCAAAGACTGAAGAGAGGGATCTGTCAGGGACGGTACTTCTCGCCAGGAGCCGACCTGCAAAACATCTGAAGCACAGAAAACGCAGTCAACGCAACAAGACTATGGCTGACCATTGCCAGAAATTCGAGTTATATTGCGTCACGAATACCGCATGTCAATCAAATGGAACAGAAAAAATGGCTGCCCGATGTTGTAAAGAAATGTATGGGATCTAAAATAAAATATCAATTTTTGGCAGTTCAAATAAATTAAATTCTATGTGCCGACCTTTCCCTTACAAATAATATGCAACTACACTACGAAGCGAAGGTTTTTTTACCATTTCGTTCATTGTTCGAGCCGCCAAATAGCGCCAAAATAACAAGGATTTACGCTGGTACTTGCCTTCTAATTTGATCAAAATACCTTCACTTACCGGTACCTTGACTTCCAAGCTTTGAGCTGTGCGTGTCTTTCATGCTTCCATCGGTGCCGACCCCTCAAACTTTTCCTCAAATTACGATCTTTTTAAATACGTTAAATAAAACGTTCCACGATAAAACAGAATGCCACCCATCGGCACCGAAAAGGACGCTTTTTCACGAATGGATGTAGCCTTCATCTGGTCGCACGAATGTCCCGCAGGATGTGAAAAAATGGGGAGAACAACCGTTTTCCATAGCTTTCTTTGCACAAAAAAGCTGCCATATTTATTTCAGCTTAGCAGCCTAGCATTTTTACTCTTTCTACCGCTGCAGACTCCTAAATGCAAAAAATCGCTCTAAATTACGGATTCCAAATATATTCGATTGTTCTTCGTGTTTTTCACATCCTCAGTGAGCCCAGAGGAATACCGATAAAAATGTCTGATGTTTTGCTCAATTTCGAAAAGGAAGCCCTAGGCTGTAAGCTGAATCCCCTCTGTCTTATATAAACCAGCAGCGCAGTCTAGAATCTGAAATAGCTCTGTCAATATACATCCCATATCCAATTCTGATGAAATGGCATGAGCTTGCTCGAATGAAAGACGAGAGAGGAAATGAGTTTAACTACGTTGACCTTCTTAATTTTTGGATTCCTGGTCGATGGTTTAAATTAAGTAAGGAAAACGAGAAAGCGCCTTGTAATCGACTCGCTCAGTCCGCCTTCCCGATCAAGTTGCTCCATGTTGTTTTCGCAATTTGACGCCAGTGAGCATGCTCCTTTGGTTTCAAGGGTAACCACAGACACAAATTATCGCGTGAACGAAATGTCACAAATTTCTGGTAGTGCAACGGTATAATTATAGTTTCTCTTTAATATTAATGCCTAACGATGCAGAGCTACGGGGGAAATTGACAATGATAAAATTAGAATTACAACTCCTACACTTAAAAATTACGAATGGGATGAGAGCGAATAAGGCGGCCAAATAGCCGAAATAGGCCACTTGCACTAAGAGGTCACATGACCAATGCTTCCCTTAAACAGTGAGTTGTAATCTTGCTGTTGCCAAAACTTGACAGAACACATAAAAATTATCTTACACGCGAAATTTGAGAGGAAACGCATTTAAGGAAGATATTTTATGGTACTTTGATTTTTCAACAAAGTAGCATGATTTGTCTTGGCCGCCATGTTGGAGGGCATACTCTTGCCCTCCAAACATGGCGGCCAAAACTACTTTTTGCTTATATCTTGTTAAATGTTTTATAGTTGAGTTCAGATGTGCCATAAATGTTACCACATCATCTTTTCAACATTTTCCTTAAAGTTCAAGTGCAAAATTTGTGTCAGAAAGCGGTAATTCATAATTTTAGAAAAATAAAGTTTTGGTCACGTGACCAGCTACGGACTTTCTCATTTTAAGCAAATGGTGCGGGTTTGAAAAACCAAATCACTATTATTTTGTTTAAGAGATGACCCACTAATAGTGTTTCGAAGGCAAAATCATGTAACTTTGATTTTCATAAAAACGATGTCACATGACCTCTTAGTGCAAGTGGCCCATACCATTTGGGCGTGTAAATTGATTGATTGCTCCATTTAGGAGACATGGCATATTGTGCCAGAGTCACGTTTGGAGCCTTTTTAGCGCACGTTTTGCCTATTTATGTTCTTGTCACAATTTTGGTCGCTGGATTGCTCTATTTATCATACCCTTCGGTTTGCATTGGGTGTTTTTTATGCACACTTGACTAGTTACATCCTACGTGATGGGAGTTCCTTTGCATCTTTGCATGTATGTTCCTATGCCACCAATTTCGGGTGTGTGATCATTTCGATTGCAGAACTAATTCGTGAAAACGCCTAAAACAGGCAAAAGTGCACAAAAAGCCACCATACATAAAAATCATAAGCCGAATGCTCCTGAATGGAGCCAACACTCAAACTACACACCTAAATGGTGACAAGCCATAAATAGGCTATATATACAACTTGAAGACGCAAGGCTAACATCCTGAACGAAGGGCATGAACTGAATACGGAATTCTTGGACTTGTAAATCTCCATTTGTCCTGGACCCTCAATGAGCAGATTGTCAATCCGAGGGAGAACAAAAACATCTTTAACAAAGCTCTTAAATTTAGAAGGAGTGGAATGCAAAAAAGGCCAGAAGGACGCTGACGGTCATTTGGGTATGACCAGGGTCCCGAACCCGTTACAAGCGTCAAGCTTTCTGACAGAACGCACTGTCAAAGATACTGGAGGGCAAATCCAATTGATCTCACAACTCTAATCTTGGGCAAACGCGTCTACTCCGAAACTGCCAGGTGAAGCAAATTTGGAGTTAAACCTGGGAAGTTGGGCATTATAGTAAGAAGCAAACCGGTCGATGGTATGAGGGCCCCATTTTACATCGATATCTTGAAAAACTACTGTATTCAAAGACCAATCGTCCTTGTCGACAAATCTGCTGAGAAGATCAGCTCTCTCATTAACAGAACCAGGAATGCATTGCGCGTCGAGAACAATGCGCTTGGCTAAGCAAAGCTGAAAAATGTCGATTGCTAACGCTTGAAGATGTGGTTTGGGACTGCCAACTAAAACGATTCTGGTGGCATTATGATTGTCCGTAAAGACTTGCACTTTCTTGTTCTCCAACTCCTTGGCATAGGACGCTAACACGTAATATACGTAGAACTGTGGCCCTTGTCATCCGCAAGCCACATTGCCGCTGACCGAAGAAACGCTAAGATTGGAAGAAAAACCCCCGAATGCGACATCAGTTGCATCGTTAAAAATCACAACGGACGAAGTAGGAGATGGCCTAATTGAATAGCCATTGAAACAGACAATGTTCAAATACCAAAACTGCAACTCTACCATCAAACTAGATCGATGAAATAGGCAATATAGAATCCCAAGCTGACCTGGAGTCAGTGGCAGCGTACATTTGTCTTGTGAGTAATTGAGCAATCGGCCCAACCGCAAGGTAGATAGAATTTGCCGATCCCGCAATCTTGGCTAAATTCCGGAACGTTACGAAGCCGTCTTGAATGGCAGTCTAATATTGTGTTGAGATTCGCTACTTTCTTGTACGGATCTTGGAACTGCATTAAAATCGTGTTAATTACGAAACCTAGCCACTCGCCAATTTGTCTGGGCGACCAGCACGACTTATCTTCATTAACAACAAATCCGGAAGAGCCGAGATCTTTACGCTGAATAATACTCGCTGCTTGAGCGAAACAATTATCAGGGAGACTGCCTAAACCATCATCTAGGTAGACAAAACTGACGTGACCCATCGAACGCCAACGCCTTACAAAAGGCCGAAGCAATTTCGTGAAGCAAAAACAAGCACTGCTAAGCCCAAAAGGAAGCACTTTAAAAGTAAAATATCTGAGAGCAGTTGTTTAGAAAACTTATAACTGAGAAAGAAAAACATATGAAACTGACTAGATTTTTATTTTCACGATGTTTCGAAGTCATCGTAACTCCACTATCAAGTGATAAATAAATACAAGTGCTAGAGGTTAAACTCTAGCACTTGTATTTATTTATCACTTGATAATGGAGTTACGATTGTTGATAGCGTGGTGCTCTCGATAAAGTTATTACTTTAATAGCGAAATGTCAAAGTCTTAAATAACAAGCTAGATATGCTAATTTACTGCACATTGCAAATGCACGTGTAATAAGCTACGTATGCTAATTTGTTGTGAGTTACATGTTCACGTGTAACACCTTTCCTTTCATAAAAAAAAAAAAGTGAACATAAATAAATAAATAAAATCACGAAACGCACGATACAGAGTAACAGTTTGTGGTATAGCGTAATCCATGAAATAAATCAAAGTGCTTCAAGCCTCGATGCCTCATAGCTATGCGAGTGTTCAACTAATGTTCATTACATAATCTTTGAATCTGGAGGGCAGCTTCCGGTTCCTAGACGACCTCCGCAGCACAATATCCGGTGATGCATGATGTTCAGGGTTCATGTACTCGGGCTGCTCCACCTGTTCTGCTCCGCCACTGTTTGAATTTGAAGGGTAGTCCACCTGCTCAGATGTATCTGATGCTACATCAGTATCGATTGATACCGGTTCACTATAGCCGTGCGCTGGATTCGAGGATGCTTTCCTAATTTGCGCATGATTCCGACGAACAAACCCCAACGGAGTACTTACAGTGCATGATCTTGGCGCAGGCTTGTTAACCACCTCACCATGTATCCAGGGTTTGCTTCTGTTCCTCAGGCTCGGTTTCACGAAGTTTCTTTCGCCGATTGCAAATTCACTGAGATGCTTTGATGCTCGTTTG
>NW_027179685.1:207500-212500 GCF_036669935.1 Montipora foliosa | reverse complement strand
TGCATTTCTGCTATTTGCCATTGGATAGATCTTAATGAATTGAAGCTAAACCACGACAAGACGGAGGTCATGCTCATCCACTCAAAGTATTGTCCCTCTCCATCCTTTCAGTCCTTATGTGTTGGTGATAAGAGCGTGACTGCCTCTCAGTCGGCTAGGAGTCTTGGTGTTATCTTTGATGAGCACATGTCTTTTCATGCACATGTGTCTAGCATCTGTAGATCATCATTTTATCATCTCAGGAACTTATCTAGAATTAGGAAGTATCTCACTAAAGAATCTGCAGCAGTTGTTGTTCACGCATTTGTCACATCGAAACTAGATTATTGTAATGCATTCATATGGCCTGCCTAAATATGAGTTACAAAGATTGCAGTATGTACAAAACACGGCGGCTAGAGTTGTGTTGCAAATGAGTAGGTTTCAGCATATCACACCGGTTTTGTGCGAGCTTCACTGGCTGCCGATTCAATACCGTATTATTTTCAAGATTCTGCTTTTAGTGTATAAAGCACTGAATGGGACATCGCCTAGCTATTTAGCTCAGAAACTACATTACCGTTCTCATACTAGATCAATGAGGTCTGTTAGTAATGAACTTTTAATGCAACCTAGATCGTATACCAAGACCTATGGAGACAGAGCATTTGCTGTTCATGCACCAAGAGAATGGAACCTAATACCCTATGAAATTCGGAAGTCTAACACCATTTCGAGTTTTAAAAGATCACTTAAGACGTACTTGTTTACTAAATTTAGTAATGACAGATCATTGTTTCTATAGATTTGTATATATTGCTTAAGTTTTAATTTTTCCTTTCTTTTTTTTTTAATCATTGTAAATATAATAGGATATGGTTGTAAATTTGCAAATATCAATAATGTTGTTTATATACATGATTGTAAAGCGCCTTGAACATAGGATAAGAGCGCTATGGAAATAAAGTTATTATCATTATTATTATTATTATTATTATTATTATTATTATTATTATTTATCAAATCTATAATACTAAGAGTTGTTTAAATTTTTTTAATTTTTTTTTATTTTAATACACATGTTTATAGGAAACGAGAATTTTTTTTTAAAAAAATAACTATTATTGCTATTCTTAGAATTAGTACTAGTATTTGTATCTCTATAAGCCTAATACTTGTTTTAGAGTTCTTTATTTGGTTTTTTCAGTGTGTGAATTTTTACTGATAATTTGAAATAAATTGTTATTATTATTTTTAATTTAAAAAAAATTATTATTATTATTATTATTATTATTATTATTAATATTATTATTAAAAAAGCGTAAAAGGCGATTAACTAATTAAAACTACTTTTGCAATTGACTAAATGCAGTAATTCATGGAATTGCGTATGATAAAACTGTTCTGGAACCTTTTGGTCTTACATTTAGTCACCGTAAATTTGCACTGGTTTCAGAGCTCTCTTGTTGGAAGGTTTAGAGGTGGCAGAAGTTGGTGTAATTTATGTGAATTATTGTTGGCGATTTCATCACTCAGTTTCTTGGTTAAAGATTCTCTTCGGTCAAAGAGAAACTCAAGATTAGTTGCTAATATAGCTTGTTTGTACGGGCTTCTTGTAAAATACGCAACGCAACGCAACGCAATATACGCAATATACGCAACGCAATATGCGCAATATATGCAATATACGCCTATGTCAATCTGTATACGCAATATAAGCAATACGTGCAAAACCAATCTCGTTCCCAGAGACTCTGGTGGAATCCAAAAAGGGCCATATTTGATTGGCTGTTGAAAAACAGTTTATTTCCTGCCATTTTCTACACCAGGTTGAAGATGATCTAGAAATAAATAAATCTTTTTCAACTTACCAGTTCCGTAACGTTTTTGTTTTTGAAAATACAGCAATTTTCACTTACGTGAGACCAGATGCTGAAATCTGTTTTGATTGATAAAAAGTATCTCGTTGTTGTTTATTCTCCGCAGTTTAAAAGCTTCGGGTGTATTAGGAGATGTGTTTATACTCATGTGTACTGTTTCGCGAGTGAAAAGGAAGCGCTGTCATGGCAAGGTCAACTCCATTGTTGATTTCTAACCGTCTCCCCTAACGCACGCGCAGTAATTTAACCAGAACCACAGTTTTCTGGTTCCGTTTTGGATTCCAGAGCCTCCTGCGCCCGTTCTGCTGGACAAGGATAACGGAGGCTCTGGGAACGAGATTGGGGCAAAACGGTTTATTTTATCAGCGGTTAATTTGCAAAATGTCAAACAGCGCATGCCCACCGTTCCCACGAGGTTTTCCTGTAAACAGCTTCAAAATAAATGTGTTTTGCTGTAAGTGTTTCCAACATTAATAGCCTTTCACCTTTGACCGTCTTCTGTTATATGCTCCACTGAATTATAATAGACTCGGTTTTAATGTCTTCTTGATAACCGTTTCATCTTGACAACCAGATAGCTAGTTCTCCAAATCCGGAACAGTCCAGATCGTAAGTAAATGCTTTCCCTCAAAATTTTCCGTGATTCAGGGACGGCGGAGGTTATTTTGTATTGGGGGGCTAACAAGCAAGCGCCGGAGACGCTAACTTGTATGGAATTCTGGGGGAATTCTCCGCCACAAAATTTTGAAATCTTGAAGCTGGGAAATGCTACTTTCAGCATTCTCGGCGAGATATCATAAAAAATAAACGTAGATCAACCGTAAAAACCGTTTTTAAATATTTGTTTTTTGATTGAAATCGGGGAGGGGACTAAAACCCCCCCCCCCCCCCCCCACCGGCTCCGCCGTGCCTGTGATTGTTTACATTTGGGTCGACATTTTCGTAAGTATAGCCTAGAGCAAAATTTAACATTTATGTTGCGTCTTGTTATCCTACATCTCTTGCCATTTTAACTCGATGGATTTGTTCTGTGCCATGTATAAAGAATCGGTAAGTAGTAAGTCGTCTGCCTGGGGTGGGGGAGATGATTACTTCCTCCTGTCGAAAGGATTCCTATAAATTCCCGGAGATCTAACGGTGACGAATTCTCAAGTCTATTACCTAGGCTGAAGTGTTCTGAATTGTTTATTTATGTTGCTCGAGAGGAAACTCGCACGATTTGAACTGACAGTTCATTACACTGATTTCAACATGAATGTAGGAAAATTTAAGGCAGTAATTCACTTCTGTCTTAGAAGAAAGAATACGCTATTTTGTGAACCTTAATTATCGTAAAATGATAAAATACCCGTGAATGCTGTCTTCTGGTACATCAGTACTTCAACAGGAACAAGTCCATCGAGTTAAAATGGTAAAAAAAAAAATGTACAAAAACACTGAACGCGACATCTATGTAAAATTTTGCTCTGGGATCAACAAGGTATACTTACGAAAATGTCGACCTCAAATGTAAACCATCATGGAAAGATTTGTGTCAATGCTCAGCGGCATATAACAGAGGATTGTCAAAGATAAGAGGCGATTGATGTTGGAAGCACTTACCACAAAACACATCCATTTTGCAGGTGTTTACAGGAGAAACACAATCTCGACCCCAGAGCTCTTCTCTTGACTGAGGGAGAGAAGAGCTCTGGGGAACCGTGAAACAAAGTGTCTTAATTCTCATTGGTTTTGGTGAAGAACAATCAAAAGCGTCTCTAATTGGTGCATTCATGTTAGCACGAGGAGTGAGCAGGCACCATAAGGTTCAAATAGCCAATTTTTGGCTATGAGAACCCTACGGCGCATGTTCTCCTACATATAGTTTCTCAGAGCCTTGGGTCGACCCGAGGCTCTGGTGACGAGAATGTAAGAAGCCTCGTGGAAACGGTGAGCTTACGCTGTTTGACCTTTTCCAAGTTAACAGCTGGTAAAATAAACGGTTTTGCGTATATTGCGTATTTTACAGATTGACATCAGCGTATATTGCGCATATTGCGTTGCGTTGGGTTGCGTATTTTACAGCAAGCTGTTTGTACGAGAGTTCAGGAAAAATAATGTGGAGCGCCCTTTTTTGAAATCTCTCAAGGTCATCTGGCAGGTACTGCGATAGGGAGTTGTGAAAGATTTCACAAGCGCTTTCAATAACTGAATGGATACAAGTCATATAAAACCAGAGGAGATGTTTGGATGGAACATAGGCGCGTTTCAACCGTCTAAGGAAATACAAGCAAGTCGCAGCCTTACCGCAAACGACTTTCACATTTTCATTCCGTTTTAGATCGGCCGAGATGTTTAGACCGAGCTTTACGAGATAAATGATCTCAATTTGCTTGCGATTTATTATGATAGGTTCTAGATCACTTAATTTTGAGAAACAAATACGCAGTTCCTTGCACTTGTTTTCATTAAGCTGAAATCTCTCCGCCTCCATCTTTTCCATGAGTTAGTCAACATAGTTCTGCATCACACTCGTTTCGTTTTTGTAAACAGCCTCCGATATTGTGGTATCGTCGACGTATTTCCAAAGATCGGCTCCAATGTCTAAATCATTAATCATAATCACTAACAACCACGGGCCTAGCTTTGTTCCCTGAGATATTCCTCCCGAAATGGCACCCCATTCAGAGAGACATTCATTACTTAGTTTCACCCTCTATTTATGATCGATCAAGAAATCTAGAATCCAACAAACGATAGGTCTAGGGATACTGTAGTTAAACAGTTTTTCAGCTAAAGTGTGGTGGTTTATCAGATCGAAGACTTTGCGGAAATCGACGAGGACGACGCTAGCACAAGCTCTATTTCCATCGGTGTGCTCCTCCACTTCCTTCTTTCGTTCTAACGGGAGACTATCTGGTTTGTCATCCTTTGCACAGAGCTCCTCAATATACTCTATTAATCTCCCACTGGCTCGGTCAGTAAGACACCATCCTTGCTTTAAACGCTATCCTCTTTCTTTCCTCTACGTGTCTTCTGGATAAGTTCCTGTACTTTCACATACACCACGTCTGGCCGTCCCGGTCTTTCTAGTTCTTTCATTTTCTGGCACTCGTTTTCCCACCATCTGGCACATGCACTGTCCGTTTATCTACGAAGCTC